>NC_057735.1:27976152-27997460 GCF_004010195.1 Chiloscyllium plagiosum
AGGCTGGGGCTGTTTTCCCTGGAGCGTCAGAGGCAGAGGGGTGACCTTATAGAGATTTACAAAATTATGAGGGGCATGGATAGGATAAATAGGCAAAGTCTTTTCCCTGGGGTCGGGGAGGCCAGAACTAGAGGGCACAGGTTTAGGGTGAGAGGGGAAAGATATAAAAGAGACCTAAGGGACAACGTTTTCACACAAAGAGTGGTACGGGTATGGAATAAGCTGCCAGAGGATGTGGTGGAGGCTGGTACAATTGCAACATTTAAGAGGCATTTGGATGGGTATATGAATATGAAGGGTTTGGAGGGATAGGGGCCGGGTGCTGGCAGGTGGGACTAGATTGGGTTGGGATATCTGTTTGGCATGGATGGGTTGGACCGAAGGGTCTGTTTCCATCCTGTACATCTCTATGACTCTATGACTCTGTAACAGATTAAAGAACAGCTTCGTCCCTGCTGTTATCAGACTTTTGAATGGACCTCTTTAATGTTACTATTGATTGCTTTCTGTACCTTCTTGGCAGCTGCAACATTATATCATGCAGTCTGCTCTGTTACCCCAATGCACGTAAGACAACATCTTTTACTCTACCTCGGGCACTGACTGTATTAAATTAAATCAAAACTAATCTGGCTCACTGTAGTCATGTGATCTCGACTCAATGGGGCAGAATCTTGTAGCCAGCTTCAATGAAGAGATAGGACAGGTGACATGGTCTAAAGGAGGGTCATTGGAGTCAAATGTTAACTTTGTTTTCTGTCCACAGGTATTGCCATACCTGCTGAGTTTTTACAGCAATTTCTGTTCTTGTTACAGGAGACATGGTACTGGATTTAATACATAACAGTATCAGTACATGTTACAAGAACTCAAGCTGGACACAACAGAAGACAGTATCCATACTCTACATCAGTTGATTTTTAACAAGGAAATGTATGCAACTGATTTGCTTTTTATAGGTCCTAAAGTTCTCTTTGGTCACCCCACTGCCCTATGTCAAAGCCCTCAACCAGTGACTGACTACCATTGATTGATGATTCATCAGCAAGCATGCTCGCGTGCGTGCGCACACACATACATACCCACACCACACAAACACACACATAATCTCCAGCATCTTCAGTCCTCACTTTCTCCTAGTTGATTTCAATTCTACTGCAAAGCCTCTTCCAAGGGCCATTCCTGCTGAAAGGCTCTGACCCGAAACATCGATTCTCCTGCTCCTCGGATGCTGCCTGACCTGCTGTGCTTTTCCACCACCACACTCTTGACACACACACACAAACCATGGACCAGAATCTGAACTGTACTGGCCTAGCTATATACCTACTGTGGCTACAAGAGCAGGTAAGAGGCTAGGAATCCTGCAGTGAGTAAATTATCATCTGACTCCCCATAGTCCGTCCACCATCTGCAAGATACAAGTCAGCAGATGATGGAATTCTCTGCACTTATCTGGATGAGTGTAGCTCCGATACAGCTTGACACCAACCAGCATGAAGCAACCCACTTAATTGGCATCAAGTTCACAAATATTCAAACTCTTCACCACCAATGTACATTAGTAGCAATATCTTCAAGATGCATTGTAGAAATTCATCAAGGGACATTGGACAGCACCTTCCAATCCCAGAACCACCGCCATCTTGAAGGACATGATGTATGGAAATACCATTGCTGCAAATTCCCCCCAAACCACTCACCATCCTGACTTGGAAATATATCACTGTTCCCTTAGTTCAGCAGGGTCAAAATCTTGGAACTTTCTTCTTAATGGCATTGTGCTCACATCTGCACCATCACTAGAGTACTCGAGGTAAGACAATGCCTTGCCAATTGTTTCAGGCATACTCTCCTGACTGGTCCTTGACCTCAGTATGAAAAAATTCCAAAGGACGTATGCTGGAGTTTCGGTCACTCAATAAAGATTTTTGGGAATGTAATTGGGCAATGCAGAAGAGAGGTTTGAGTGCTACACCACAGACCTCCAGTAAAGAACCACACAAACTGATGCCTGTAGCATATTGAAAATTAGCAATCCTGTTATCAGAGCCAGAGTCCATTTGAACAGAGAAATAAGGCCAATTATGTTAATTTACATGAATATGTAGGGAGACCCAGGAGGCTGTTATGTTGCCTTTGTGGCTTATTTCTTTTTTAGATTGAATGTTATCTGTAGATTATCCAAGACTTGCATTCTTAAGGTGATTAGAATTTGCATTCATGCTTAAAGATTAAAATTATTCTTCCTTGTTTTTAAGTGAATTTAAAAAAAAAGTTTGTTGGTTTAAAATATTCATCGAAAATGAGTTTGACCGGTCTCTGGATTCCATTCCTCTTCTGAGCCTTGATATTGCTGCAATGTTAGTCTCAGTGGAAAGAACTTTTAGTGATTTTAGAAGTTGAGCAAAGCTAAACGTTGACATTTCTTAGGCGGAAGATGAGGCGCTCTTCCTCCAGCCGTCGTGTTGCTATGGTCTGGCGATGGAGAAATCCAAGAACCTGCATGTCCTTGGTGGAGTGTGGGGGGTGGGGAGAGTTGAAGTGTTGAGCCACGCGGTGGTTGGGTTGGTTGGTCCAAGTGTCCCAGAGGTGTTCTCTGAAACGTTCCGCAAGTAGGCGGCCTGTCTCCCCAATATAGAGGAGGCCACATCAGGTGCAGCAGATGCAGTAAATGATATGTGTGGAGGTGCAGGTGGGGCCTTGGAGGGAAGTAAGTGAGGAGGTGTGGGCACAAGTTTTGCATTTCTTGCGGTTGCAGGGGAAGATGCCGGGAGTGGAGGTTGGGTTGGTGGGGGGGTGTGGACCTGACGAGGGAGTCACAGAGGGAGTGGTCTTTTCGGAACGCTGATAGGGGAGGGGAGGGAAATATATCCCTGCTGGTGGGGTCCGTTTGGAGGTGGCGGAAATGACGACGGATGATACGATGTATATGGAGGTTGGTGGGGATTAGGTGAGGACCAGTGTGGTTCTGTCCTGATGGCGATTGGGGGGGTGGGGCTCAAGGGCGGAGGAGCGGGAAGTGGAGGAGATGCGGTGGAGAGCATCGTCGACCATGTCTGGGGGGAAATTGCGGTCTTTGAAGAACGAGGCCATCTGAGTTGTTCGGTATTGGAACTGGTCCTCCTGGGAGCAGGTGCGATGGAGACGAAGGAATTGGGAATATGGGATGGCATTTTTACAGGGGGCAGGGTGAGAGGAGGTGTAGTCTAGGCAGCTGTGGGAGTCGGTCGGTTTATAGTAAATGTCCATTTTGATTCGGTCGCCCGAGATAGAAATGGAGAAGTCTAGGAAGGGGAGGGAGGAGTCTGAGATGGTCCAGGTAAATTTGAGGTTGGGGTGGAAGGTGTTAGTAAAGTGGATGAACTGTTCAACCTCCTCGTGAGAGCACGAGGCAGCGCCGCCTACTTGCGGAACACCTCTGGGACACCCGGACCAACCAACCCAACCACCCCGTGGCTCAACACTTCAACTCCCCCTCCCACTCCACCAAGGACATGCAGGTCTTTGGATTTCTCCATCGCCAGACCATAGCAACACGATGGCTGGAGGAAGAGTGCCTCATCTTACGCCTAGGAACCCTCCAACCACAAGGGATGAACTCAGATTTCTCCAATTTCCTCATTTCCCCTCCCCCCACCTTGTCTGAGTCCCAACCCTTGAACTCAGCACCACCTTCATAACCTGCAATCTTCTTCCTGACCTCTCCGCCCCCACCCCACTCCGGCCTATCACCCTCACCTTATCACCCTTACCTTAACCTCCTTCCACCTATCGTATTTCCAATGCCCCTCCCCCAAGTCCCTCCTCCCTACCTTTTATCCTAGCCTGCTTGGCACACTTTCCTCATTCCTGAAGAAGGGCTCATGCCCGAAACGTCGATTCTCCTGCTCCTTGGATGCTGCCTGACTTGCTGCGCTTTTCCAGCAACACAATTTCAGCTCTGATCTCCAGCATCTGCGGTCCTCACTTTCTCCTAGTTGATTTCAATATTGTAGTCTGTTACTTGCAGCACATTTATTCTTATTCATGTGATAATGTACATCTTAACCTTTATAATGAAACTTTCATTTCTGAACAAATTATGACAGGTTTTGTTTTGTTTTACGAAAGAATAGCTTCAATTGTACAAAATAGTAGTGAAATAAGATTATATAATGTGGTTATACATTATAAATTATTGTAAGTTTATAAAATGCTAAGTAACTGTTTAGGTTTTCTGCTTTTGCTTTGATCTCCAGCAAAACTTCCCCTGTCCCCACCTATAATGAGGTATATTACATCGAATGCCATTAATTAGCCCTTTTAACATTTTAGTCCATTTTGATCCTATTTGCTGATTGCTTTATCCATTTTCTATTTTTGCTTATGACTCTCCTTCCTGTTACTAGTTTTGCTTACATTGAATCTGAGCTCCGTCTCAGGTTCCAATCCTCCTGTCAATCTATCTTAATCTCCAAAAGCATTAGCAGATCTCTCCGGGGGGCATATTAGACCCAATCCTTACAAGATACAAATTGTCTATTTTGATCAGGTTCCACCTTCTCCAGAACCAGTCTCAATTCCTCACAAATTTGATGCCCTCCAGCCTACACCGGTTTTCCAGTTAGGTGTTTAGTTGCTCCGTTCTCCTGTTTCCATGCTCATGAGCATGTGAGACTGAGAATAATTTGGAGATTACTGCTTTGGAAGTCCTGCTTTTCAATCTCCTTCCTAGCTCCCCAAAATTTGCTTTCAGGATCTCATCCCCTTTCTTATCTAAGTTATTGGTTACCATCACCTCCCTCAGAAAAATGTTGTTCTGTGATATCCTTATCCTTGGTATCAGAGAGGCAACATACCATCCTGGAGTCATGCTGACAGCTGCAAAACACCTGGCTATTCTTTGAATTAAAGAATTCCTACCAGTACTGCTTTTCCATTCTTCCTCCTGTACAGTTAAGTCATCAGTGGTGCCAATAACTTCCTCCTGTACAGTTAAGTCACCAGTGGTGCCAATAACTTCCTCCTGTACAGTTAAGTCACCAGTGGTGCCACTAACTTCCTCCTGTACAGTTAAGTCACCAGTGGTGCCAATAACTTCCTCTTGTACAGTTAAGTCACTAGTGGTGCCAATAACTTCCTCCTGTACAGTTAAGTCACCAGTGGTGCCACTAACTTCCTCCTGTACAGTTAAGTCACCAGTGGTGCCAATAACTTGGCTCTGACTGCATCTTCTGTGGAACAATCACAAACTTACCCAGTATCCAAACTGGAAAACTGATTCGCAAGCAAGATCATCTCAGGAGACTGCTGTACCACATGCCTGATTCTCTTGGAATGCCTGGCATCACCTGTTCCTCATTTACCTGCACATCCCAGAGTAGCGGTGTGAGCACCTCCCTAAACAGGCTTTCCATGTAGTCCTCTAACATGATTCTAGCGCCTACTTGTATTCTGAAACCTGGAGCTCAAGCTTGTGTAGCTGGTGACACTTTAATCTTAGATACATGGTGTGTCCATGATTTCACATATACTACAAACTGTACATTCCATTTGGCCAAACTGCCTGCCATATTTAATTATATTGACTATTTGTTATAAGTTGAATAGTTTACCAATTACTCATCAAAACTTCCTTCTGCTGCACCAACGTAGAAGTCAACTACTGGGCAGTGATAAATAATAAAGGGGGAAAAAGAATATTTTATATCCCCTTACCACTCTGCAAACTCACTGTACTTGAAATCTGCACTCTGTTTGTATTTGTAATCTGTAGAGATTAGAGGAGATTAAAAACAATTCCTTGGAGATATCAAAAGTAATGGTAATGGGGTGCAAGGAGAAGTTATTAATTACTGGCTATGGTTAGGGTAGAACCTCATGACAGCAATCCCATCCATCTAGACAATGACAGAGAGGCATTGGAGGAGGATGGTGTGGTTGACTCTGTCAAAGATTGTGGACAGGGTGGGGAAACAAGGAGAGTTAACATGTCTTTGTTACAGACACAGAGGATGTGATTTATGAATTTGATAAGAACAATTTTGGTACTGTGGCAACACGGAAACCTGATTGAAGGTTTAAAAACAGGCATCAATATTGGAGGTAACAACACTTCTCACAAGAAATGGGAGATTGCAGATGGGGCAGTCATTTGCAAGGACTGTGCAGTCAAGGATTGGCTTTTGAAGAAAGTGGGAATGATAGCTGAAGACATTTGAAGCAGAAAGAAGAATGAAAACTGAGGAGAGAAACCCATCAGCAACATTAGCTAACATAGGAGCCTGAAAGGAAAGTTGGATGGTCACTAGCTCAGTGGGAATTGGGTCAAATAAACAGGAAAAGAATCTTCTTGATAATATTACATTGGAGAAGGCATGAGGGGAGATAAAAGAGAAACTTGTTAAAATACCTTCACAGAGGCTGGTATCCCATCACCAAGTCACCATTTATTTATAATGTGGGGAGTCCTTGACAGTGATCCAGCTCCCTGAGAGCCAACTCTCAAGGTGAACAGAATCTCTGACACTCTTGTTTATTTATTTTTCTTTTTTCTTTTCTTTTTTGGCCAGTGACAAGCATAATCTCCTATTTCTGTTTTTTTTAATCTTTTTTGTTTTAACCCCCACACTACCGCCTAACTGCAGTAGTGCTTTTTTTCTTCCCCAGCACCCATGGTGTGTGTGTGTGTGCAGGTGTGAGACACAGTGAAAGACACAAAGTGTACGAATCTTTATTCAATTTCCACCACTAGGAAGATAGGAAAACACCCGAGTGGCCAGTGAAGTGCCCTTCACATCAAAGGGCAATGCTGTGTGATCAAACAGTGAAGGGGAGGGCAGGGACTAAATCAAAATAGAGTTGGAGGGGGAGACACTCTTGTTTATATCTGTCAGCCAGGGCCTCCAGAATGGGCCAGACTAACAGCCCCAATCAGGGAACTCATATTTTATGAAGTCCACTTGATTGACCTCAGTATAATCACTACACTGGTGTTACGATGGCTTCATATTTATTTTTATGAATTTAATTTTGGAAGGATACTTGGATCTTTTATAATGTGGACAATAAAAAGACATTAGAACATTTTCTTTAATAAAGCATTCTTTGGTCGTCATATATCTTGTGGTGATTCTTTCTTTACTGAAGACCACCTGCCTGGGTTTTCAACTGTCAAGTCGCATTTTATCCATTGGATACAGTTTGGAGTGATTGGTGACAAGTATGCTGAAGAGAAGGACCTCCCAGATCAACGCTGTTTCTGAAAAAAAGTTCTTGTGAATACTGATTGCCCCCTTGAAAAGTGAATGGAAGACATCTCAATACTGTGTTTCTTGAATAAGCTGTGTCTGCTAAGAGCTTTGTTAGGTGACACCCAACTACACACGACAGACTGGCAACCTTCTGAAAATTTTATAACTTCTCTCTTTTCCCTTCAAAAACTAAGACTCATTGGCCAAAAGTGTTTTTTTCTATAACTGAATCTCTGCTCAGAGAATTTCTTTGTCTTTACCTTTGCCCAGTGTGTGTTCTCTTTTGCCTGTGTTTCAAGTTTGAGGCGTAAACATTTTATTTTCATATTACAAGCTAAGTGCATGAACCAATTTTGCAACTTTATTGAAAGATTTTTGTTTTATAATAAATCGATAGTTTTGTCTTTCTTAAAGAAAGCTGCTTGATGAGGCTTTTTTAAATTTTACATAGAAAGCAGTCAGCTTTGTGCACAAGCAGTTGGGAGAGAGCACATCTTGAGTGAGACACAGCCAAGTAAATGTGTGCATTGGGGAAATTGGAGCACAGTGGGAAGTTGGTGCAAAGGCAAAGACGTGATTTTGCTTTTTTTTTGTCTGTCAGTTTATAATCTTTAGCAATGAAGACCAGGGAATAAAGACCTTAGAGTGATTGATACTATTTGAAATTAAGTCAAAAGTTTAATTTAAAGGAATAAGTCAAAGCAAGGGAGCTCAAAGCCGTAGTGTGGGAAACTGGGAATGTTTCCAATGCCCAGGTCCAACATGAGTCCAGAATGATTTTCCAGTCTGGGTTTCAGAAGTGGAGTTGCAGCCAAGGACACTGTGGAGCATCCACAAGGCAGAAAGGAGGAGCTCCAGAGCAAGTTCAGCCTGGTGGCTAGTGGAATGAAGGGAAGTGGCAAAGGTAGCTGACCAGATAGTCTTAATCTCAGTGAGAAAGAAAACTATGAACTGCTTGCACTGTGTGTTGTTGGTGTGGTGGAGGAGACAGGGAAGTGGGCTTTAAGAAATCTGCCTCCAGTAGAAGCTGGGAGATTGCCTTTACTGTAAACAGTTTTGACAGATTGAAGAAACTGGATAGAGCTTTACACAATACAACCAGATTAGAGAGTGAATGGTTCAGTCAGTAACCTGCTATCTCCCTTCAAGTCTTTTTGTTGGATTGTATGACAGGAGATGAAGATCATAAAAGAGAAATGGTCCAGGTGAGACAGAATGACAGTTTTAATGGGAAGCGCAACATTGAAGGTGAAGATGAAAGTGTAGTTGAGCAGATCAGCAACTGTAAAAGTGTCAAAGACAATTTACAAGTAATATAAAGTTGACTTTGAATGGTTACAATAAATGAACTCATTCAAAATAAAACACTAAATTTATATAGGCTGGTATAGGCATTTTAAAACCAGAAATCAAAGGTATTATCATTAATTAATTAAGAACTTAAACTTTTCTGGGATGTTATTGGCATTAAAGATTGAATCATTGATCTTACACACTTTTTGCAGCAATTATCTGTTCTGACTAACAGTAATTTTGAGAGGAAAGAAAAATAACTGTTCTGATGACATAATTGACTAACTCACTATCCCCAGAAGAAAGTTTGTGAGACATTTAACCAAAACTTGCTTTGGAATTCAGTGAATCTTTATAGAATTGCAACACATCTTTCAACATGATTATTGACAGCATCATATTCACATTTTCACTGCTCTGCATGATAATTCCTTTTAAAAGCTCCAAATGTTTACATTTATTTTCTATTATCTGATTAAATTAGATAGTATTTCTGCTTATGAATTTTAAAGCATCTTTTTCTCTAATGGTCCCAGGGGTGATTCCCTAAATTGCCTTTCCTCTGTATCATTTTGTCCAACTGGAAGCCTGTGACCAGTGGTGTGCCACAAGGATCGTTGCTGGGTCCACTACTTTTTGTCATTTATATAAATGATTTGGATGTGAGTGTAAGAGGTATATTTAGTAAGTTAGCAGATGACACCAAAATTGGAGGCGTAGTGGACAGATTACAACGGGATCTTGATCAGATGGGCCAATGTGCTGAGGAGTGGCAGACGGAGTTTAATTTAGATAAATGCAAGGTACTGCATTTTGGAAAAACAAATCATAGCAGGGCATATACACTTAATGTAAGGTTGTGGGGAGTGTTGCTGAACAAAGAGACCTTGGAGTGCTGGTTTATAGTTCCTTGAAAGTGGAGTCACAGGTAGATAGGATAGAGAGAAGGCTTTTCGTATGCTTTCCTTTATTGGTCAGAGCAATGAGTTGGGAGGTCATGTTGCGACTGTACAGGACATTGGTTAGGCCACTGTTGGAATATTGCGTACAATCCTAGTCTCCTTCCTACTGGAAGGATGTTGTGAAACTTGAAAGGGTTCAGAAAAGGATGATTTTTAAAAGGATGTTGCCAGGATTGGAGAATTGGAGCTATAGGGAGAGGCTGAATAGGCTGGAGCTGTTTTCCCTGGAGCATCGGACGCTGAGGGGTGACCTTATAGAGGTTGATAAAGTCATGAGGGGCATAGATGGGATAAATAGACAAGGTCTTTTCCCTGGGGTGGGGGAGTCCAGAATTAGACAGCATAGGTTTAGGGTGAGAGGGGAAAGATATAGAAGGGACCTAAGGGGCAACTTTTTCACATAGAGGGTGGCATATGTATAGAATGAGCTGCCAGAGGAAGTGGTGGAGGCTGGTACAATTACAACATTTAAAAGGATCTGGATGGGTACATGAATAGGAAGGGTTTAGGGGGGTATGGGCCAGGTGCTGGCGAATGGGCCTAAATTAGGTTAGGATGTCTGGTCAGCATGGACGAGGTGGACCAAAGGTCTGTTTCGATGCTTTCATCTCTATGACTCGATGGTCTTATGTTTATACATGCATTGGCTTTTTCTTATCAATCTGGATTATTAGTTAACTACATAGCAATGATTTAATTTTAGTTATTTATTAAATTAACTTTTCTACCAATGAAATTTAATTATCCTCTAAGTCTCCATTCCTAATTTTGAGTTACTTCAATATTAAAATATCATTAGTGAGACTTTTTGATAACAGATATACAGAAAAGATAAATGGATTACAAAAACTCGAAATTTGTGAAAGCTGCATCTATGCTGCAGTTCTCCAATAATACTGATCATATTTAAAATTTAGAAAAACAACTCAGCAAATACTTGCATCTTAATGATGTGACAATGTATGATGCAGAAAGCACAGTGAAAGAGCATGATTCAATTATTTTTTTCTGCTAAGTAAGACTGTTCAGAAATGAATACGGATCTACTACAAAATGAACTGCGGCTTTAAAAAGAAGTATTCAGAAGTGAAGAAGAACATTAAAATTGGATAATGGCAATATCTGTTCATATTGTCCCTTTATTTCTCTAAAAACTGCTTCTTGGCTCAAGGAGACTGTCCTTGATGTTTTTTCAGAGGAGTAATAAACCAGGCTGGACTCTGATCAGTCTGGTTTGGTACAGAGATGAAAAGGATTTTGAGAGGCCTTTTGTTTATATGTAAACAGATGAGACTTCAGGACAAAGTGGTCATATTTAGAGGTGACCTGTAAAGTGAAAGGAGAGGGATCAGCTCTTTCGCTGAGCAATTTTAGTTCAGTCTTGAATTGGTTGGAAGTTCAACAGGGAGCTGTGTGAAAACTCGTGCTCTCTCTTCTGCTCCTCAACTTCAACCTGTAAGCATGTGTTCCATTTATACCAGTTTTTAAAGGGAGTTTGCTTATTGGGACTGTTGTGTATATTTGGAACAGCATAATTAAGTCTAATTGGATAGGCTGTGTTCAGTTGGTGTTCTTTATTCTGTTCTTTGTGTTTCATTGTATAATTTGTGAATATATTTTTGTTTGTTTTAAAATCTAGTAGTCAACCTAGCTATCTTACTCTGGGTAATTTTCACTGTACATTTACCAAAACAAATTACAAAGTTAAGGTCTGGGGCTGCCTGCTTAAGAAAGTTTTGAGTGGTCTGGCCTAGTCCATAACAGTTTGGGGGCTCTTTGTGGGATTTTAAACTGTGAGTGCTAAGTGCTCGTGTGTTTATTTTGGGTGTTGGTTTGGTTGGGTAGACAAATTTGGGTTAGGAATGGCTCTTTTAATTGCCAAATGTTTACTGGATGAGGATGTGGTGACTTTGGAAGCTTTGTAAAATGTAAATAAGACCAAGTCGTAGGAATTAGCAGAGAAGCTGGAATTGGAACTGTCTGCTTCTGTGAGGAAAGGAAAGATAATTACACCAGTAGCTCAGCATTTAAACTTGCTGGATAAACCATCAGAATGTATAGAGATGGCAAGAATTCAATTGTAAATGAAGCACCTTGAGTTGGAGGTGAGAGATAAGGAAAGGCCAGCAGAAGTGAAACAGTTTGAGTTACGATTAAAAGCAGAAGAGAGGGAAAAAGAGAGAGCTGAGAAAGAAAAGGAAGTAGTGAGGAAGTAGTGCGAACTCATGTGGAAGAGCAGAGAGTTAAAACAGCAAGGTTAGCAGCTGAAGTGGCTGATGATTATGAACTGGTCCATAAAACTCAGTTTGGTGGCTTCCAGAAAGAATTTCAGTCCATGGCGGGTAGAAATTGGGGCAATGAGAAATCCTCACGTGGAAAGGGAAGGGTAGATTAGATTAGATTAGATTCCCTACAGTATGGAAGCTGGCCCTTCGGCCCAACAAATCCACACCAACTCTCCGAAGAGTAACCCACCAAGACCCATTCCCCTACATTTACCCTGACTAATGCACCTATCGCTATGGGCAATTTAGCCCGTAGATCTCAGTGAAGATCATAAGGATAACTTACTACAGAGTAAAAAAGAAACTCTTGAAGCCAACAAAGATATTGAAAAGCTCCAGTGTTTTCATTTTAATAAAGTGGGCAATATGAAATTACAGTATTGGTGGGCTAGAAGAAAGCCAGAAGTAGGAAAACCAGACAAGCTTAGAAATCTTGTTACACTAGTAGCAAAAAGCACAAGGAAAGTTAGATAACTGCCTCAGAGTGTACAAGATGATCAGAGGTTGATTAAGAAGGAAATGCCAGATCTGCTTAAAAAATATAAATGCAATGGTCAAGTTTCACGGTAGCTCAGTGGTTAGCACTGCTGCCTCATAGGACCAGGGACCTGGGTTCGATTCCAGCCTTGGGTGATTGTCTGTGTGGAGCTTGCATATTCTCCCCGTGTCTGCGTGGGTTTCCTCCGGGTGCTCCGGTTTCCTCCCGCAATCCAAAGATGTGCAGGCCAGGTGAATTGGCCATGAGAAATTGCCCATAGTGTTAGGTGCATTAGTCCAGGGGTAAATATAGGGTAGGGAATAAGTCGGGGGCGGGGGGGGCTACTCTTTGGAGGGTTGGTGTGGGCTTGTTGGGCTGAAGGGCCTGTTTCCATACTGTAGGGATTCTAATCTAAAGTTTACTCACATAGGCCAGGAGTAATAGGTAAGGAGGTCACAATGTTAAGGGACACCGGCTCCTTTCAGTCTGTGATGCTGAAGGATGAAGAGATATGTACTCCTAATGGACTATTGCGGAAAAGGTACTGGTAACAGGAATTCATGGTGAGACAAAAAGTGCTCAGTTATGTAAAGTGAGGCTAGAGAGTCCAGAGAAGAGTGGAGAATTTTTGGTAGGAGTACTGGACAAACTCTTAGCTGCAGGAATACAACTTGTCCTTGCAAATGATATAGCTGATTTGCTGGTTGGCATGCTGCCTACTCTAGTTGAAAAGCTAGTGGAGACACAGGCAACTGAAGACATGAAGAATGTTTATCCAGGAATTTTCCCTGATTGTGTGATCACAAGATCACAGAAGCAAAAGCTGAAGCAGGAGAGATCAAAAGGCACAGAAAAGGAAACTGACATAGTGCTATCTGAAACTTGCTTCGATCAGATAAGTGTAACAGGGGAGGAGCAAATAGGTAAATATGCAAGCATCTTTTGCTCTACTAAGCTGGTTGAATTACAGCAGAAAGATAAGGAATTAAAACAGTTATATCAAAAGGCATTTACTGAGAAAGAAAGTAAATGCATTCCTGTAAGTTATTACTTAACAAATGATGAAAGGGAGACCATTACCTATTCAGCAGATGAGAAATAGGCAGAGATTCATCAAATTGTTTTGCCAGTAGGGTATAGAAAGGAGGTGCGGCGAGTGGCGCATGAACTACCACTTAGAGGTCATTTAGGGGTTAGGAAAACACAGGCTAAGATACAAAGACATTTTTACTGGGCTGGACTACACAACGATGTAGTTGAACTTTTCCAGATGTGTCATACATGTCAACTAATTGGAAAACCACAGGCAGTAATAAAACCTGCAACTTTAATACCTATTCCAGCATTTGAGGAACCTTTCACAAGAGTCTTGATTGATTGTGTAGGTCCCCTATCTCAAACCAAAAAGTGGGAATAAAGTATTTATTAACAATAATGGATATGTCGACTAGATTTCCAAAGGCAATCCCATTATGCAACATCACAGCTAAAAGAGGTGTAGAAGAGCTACTTCATTTTTTTTTACTACATACAGACTACCAATAGAGATCCAGTCAGATCAAGGATCAAACTTTGCATCCAAACTATTCAAGGAGGTTATGGATAACTTGGGTATATAGCAATTCAAATCTACTGCGTACCATGCTGAAATACAGGCCATGCTGGAGAGATGGCATCAAACACTGAAGACCATATTAAGGGCTTATGGTCAGGATTATCCAGATGATTGGGATAAGGGAGTTCCATTGGTACTTTTTGCAATCAGAGACGCACCAAATGAATTGACCAAATTCAGTCCATTTGAATTAATTTTTGGGCATGAAGTAAGAGGACCGTTAAAATTGATTAAGGAGAAATTAATAAGTCAGGATTCAGAGACCACCCACTTGGACTATGTGTCAAGTTTTAAAGAATGATTAAATAGAGCTGGAGAGTTGGCAAGACAGCATTTAAAAGTATCACTGCATACAATGAAACAGGAAGTGGATAAGAAATCACGAATTCACAATTTTGCAATTGGGGATAAGGTATTGGTGTTACTTCCAGTAACAGGTGAGTCTTGAAAAGCAATATTTAGCAATTAAGCAAGGGTCAGTTAGACTTGAAACGTCAGCTCTTTTCTCTCCTTACAGATACTGCCAGACTTGCTGAGATTTTCCAGCATTTTCTCTTTTTTGGTTTCAGATTCCAGCATCTGCAGTAATTTTCTTTTATTTACTTGATAAGGACTCCACACAGGTTTCATGTGAATATGCTTAAAAGGTATTTTGATAGGGGAGGAAAGCAAGAGGAGAAGGTGTTAATGATTACAGCACAGAAGGAAGAAGCAAGTTCAAAGGATTCTGAATTGGACATTCCTCCCATCAAATTGGACAATGAGGAAGTTGTCAAAAATTGGGACAAATTATTGAGTTACCTTCCACAAGAAAATCGAAATGACCCGAAAGAGTTATGACTATCACATGGGGAGATATGCGGAAATAAACTGGGAAGTACTAACCTAATTGTGCATGATGTAGAGATAGGGGATGCTGTTCCAATTAAGCAACATTCCTTATAGGCATAACCCTCTGGAGTTGGCACAGGTTCAGGAGGAGGTAGAGCGCATGCTCCAAGATGGTATAATCGAAGTGAGTTACAGTGACTGGAGTTCACCCATAGCCACGATGCCAAAGCCAGATGGTACCCAATGGTTATGTGTGGACTATCGCAAAGTCAATGCTGTTACAAAGACTGATGCATGTCCAATTCAATGGTTGGAGGACTGTGTTGAAAAAGAGGAATAAGAAACTTACATTTCTAAGTTGAACTTGCTCAGAGGATACTAGCAAATACGTCTGTCAGAGAGAAAAAAGGCAAATTTGGCTTTCATAATGCCAAATGGACTATATCAGTTCAAAGTCATGCCATTTGGTATGAAAAATGCTCTGGCCACATTTCAGAGACTGACCAATAAGGTCATTGCCAGATTACCCAACTGTATGGTGTATATTGATGACATGGTTTTTAGTCATTCATGGAAGGAACATTTATAGCATTTATCGGGCTTGTTCAATCGACTTTGGAAGGCAGGCTTGGTGGTAAACCTAGCTAAAAGTGAATTTGCCACAGCCCAAGTCACCTTCTTGGGCCATGTTATTGGACATGGACAAATGGCCCCACAAGATGCAACAACGAAAGTAATTGGGGAATTTCCCACACCATCGACAAAAAATGCAGTATTACGGTTCCTAGGGTTGAGTGGACTTTACTGAATATTTGTAAACTTTAGCAGTGTGGCTGCTCCACTCACCAGAAAAAAGGGCAAGAAGTTTCAGTATACAGTGGACTGTCAAAAAGTATTTGACAGTGTAAAAACTGTGTTAACCACTGCCTCAGTATTCACCACACTGGATTACACAAAGCCTTTCAAGTTGGCTATCAATGCCAGTAATGTGGGTGTCAGTGCAGTGATCTTGCAGGAGTATGACAAGGGAATAGAAAGACCCATCGGGTATTTTTCCAGGAAGTTGAATGTTCATCAACAGAAATATTCAATGATGGAGGAAGAGACTTTAAGTTTGGTGTTGACGTTACGATATTTCATTGTTTATATTACCAGCAATGCATCTGAGATGATCATATACAGTGATCACAGCCCATTGACATTTGAGGAAAAATGCCAGATTGTTTAGATGGAGCTTGTTGTTGCAGCCATTCAATTTGACAATTGTGCAGGTGGCAGCTTGCGAAAATGTGATTGCCGATGTGTTATCGAGACTCAAATGAGATATGGAGGCATTCGGTGGTGGGTGTACCGCGGCCTGAATTTGTATGGGGTTGTGCATGTTTGCATGTTTATAGTTAGTATAGTGTATATGTGTGTTTAGACTCGTAACTGGGTTTTGAAGGGTTAAAAATGAAGCCATCTTTTGGTATTGATGGTCATAAAGCTAGTCTCTTTTTTGCTAAAAACTGTTCCTTGGCTCAAGGAGACTCTGTCCTTGATTTTTTTTTCAGAGGAGCAATAAACCAGGCTAGACTCCTATCAGTCTGGTTTGGTACAGAGATGAAAAGGATTTTGAGAGACCTTTTGTATATATGTAAACAGATGAGATTTCAGGCTAAAGCGGTCATGTTTTAGAAGTGACCTGTATAAAGAAAGGAGAGTGGTCAGCTTTTTCGCTGATTTGAGTAGTTTTAGTTAAGTCTTAAACTGGTTGGATGTTCAACACGGAGCTGTGTGAAAACTCTCTCTCTTTCTGTTTCTGCCCTTCAACTTCAACCTGTAAGCATGTGTTCCATTTATACTGGTTTTTAAAGGGAGTTTGCTTATTAGGACTGTTGTGTGTATTCGGAACAGCATAATTAAGTCTAGCTGGATAGGCTGAGTTCTGTAGGGGTTCTTTATTCTGTTCTTTGTGTTTCATTGTGAAATTTTGTGAATACATTTATGTCTGTTTTAGAATCTAGTAATCAACCACGCTAACTTAATCCGGGTGATTTTCACTGTACATTTACCAAAACAAATTGCAAAGTTACAGTCTGGGCTGCCTGCTTAAGAATGTTTTGAGTGGCCTAGCTTAGTCTACAACAATATACTTTAATCAAGGGAAATTCTAGCTTCATTGCACTTTGATGTAAGTAACACATTTTTATATGGTTGATACTAATAATTTGGACATCTTGCTGACTGATGATCTTTTAACTGACATGTCTTTTGTTCATGAATGTGGTGCTGGAAAAACACAGTAGGTCAGGCAGCATCCGAGGAGCAGGAAAATCAACGTTTTGGACAAAAGCCCTTCATCAGGGCTTTTGCCCGAAATGTCAATTTTCCTGCTTTGCCTGACCTGCTGTGCTTTTCCAGCACCACCCTCTCAACTCTAATCTCCAGCATCGGCAGTACTCACTTTCGCCTATGTCTTTTGTTCATGTCCAATTCTTTTAATAATTATTATATTTCCCTGTAGCATTTCAGCCCTGCGGTTTTTGAATTGCATTGATTTTCAGTCTACATGATCAAGTATATAAACTTAAATCTCTGTAAACTTGAAAGATTTTCAATTATTTTTCATTGGAATGGAAAACTTGATTGATTTATTTACTGTTGTTACATGTAACGAGATGCAGTGAAAAGTGTTGTTTCACATGCTATAAAGGCAGATTGTACCAAACAGAGTGCAGAATCAGTCATCCAGTTCTGATCTGAAAATCAATTTTAAATGAAGAATGCATTTATGTGGTATCTGTCACAGTCGTGGGTATTTAAAGCACTTAAAGCCAATGAAATATTTCTTAAGTACAATTGCTGTAATGTTGGGAAATACAGCTGCAGATTCACCCTCTTCCTATGTGTCATTCCAGGAGAACACATCCCAGATTAGGGGTGAAAGAGCTAAGATGTACAATGGGTTGGCCAACATCTATCTCCTCTATAAACAGAATTCTTGCCTCAGCAGGAGTGACCATGACCACTCATATGATGATGCCATGTCACAGCAACCAAGTAAGATTCACTGTCAAGTGTTGCGTTACTCTTCCTTTATGGCCACTGTGAATGTATTCTTAACATAGCTGAAAATGTGTTGCTGGAAAAGCGCAGCAGGTCAGGCAGCATCCAAGGAACTGGAGAATCGATGTTTCGGGCATAAACCCTTCTTCCTCATTCCTGCAACACATTTTCAGCTCTGATCTCCAGCATCTGCAGTCCTCACTTTCTCCTCGTATTCTTAACATACTCAAGTTGTATCCTTATTTCACAATTCATTCTCTTTCTGATCTCCTGCAGGCATCAGTTACATCTGCACACTGTCTCCATGAAGAGACCAGCCCCTCATGATATTGTCTCCCTCTCCACCTCTCAGGAAGAAGTCACATACCTCTCAGATGATACTACAACAAAGCTCCTTCTTGCACCCTCCACCAGCTCAGATACAAACACCTTGGTAGGTACAATAGTTAGAGTTCAATCAGGAGTAGATTCTGGTGAGCATTTTATTATCATGTATCTGCAGTTAGTTGAGGTAGAAGCATTCTGGATTGCTGGCACTCAGAGGACTGCTGGGAATCAAGTAAGAGTCCACCAATGATATTGGTACCATGCTGTCTCTGACAGTTTGGCAGCTGCCATGAAGAACGATTTCTTCCCACCGTCCAAAGATGTGTAGTTTATGTGGATTGCCCATGGTAAAAACCCCATGTGGGGTTATGGCGATAAGGTGGAGTGAGGTGGATCTGCGTGGATGTTCTTTGGAGGGTTGGTGCAGAGATAATGAATCAAATAGCTTATTTCTACACTGTAGGGATTCTATGATTCTATGACAGCCAGATCCAACATACCCAGTGTCTGCTGGATGTGTGCACAGACCTATACTTTATTGTTTTAGCCATTGGTGTTCAGTACCAAAAGCATGGCAAGGCATCTTGACCCTTCTGTAAGCATCTGATCCTCACAAGGAGACAGAGTGATGCCTTTCGGTACCAAGACAGAGGAGGTTCCACAAACAGACACCCAGAAATCTCTGAGGACACTTAAATGTACCTGGGCTTTCTATCTCTACTCTGTTTGTCACTTGCGACTTGTGGGAGTTCAAGCTGAGGAGGGTACATCTGCATTTGGGCAGGATACAGTCAGGAGTTTTGGGCTCTCAAGCCACAGGTGCTACTGGGGTAACCTGCCAACAGGTTCAGCTTAGGACAAGCACCTTCCATCCCAGGTTCAGACACCGGAACTCTACCTAGATGTCAAGGGAGGGAAAGGATAAGACTTCCATCCATTTGGATCCTTAGACTTTTATTAAACAGCATGATCCATATGGAAGATCAAAGATGCACTTGGATTTGGGATTATACAGGGGATGTTGGCAGCAGTAGCATCAAAACGTTTGCAGTCTGTGAAAAATGACTTCATGCAACTGAGTTCCATTTAATTAAGTTCATAAAGAATTCCAACATGTATTACCTTGACTGATGCTGCAGTTCTGTAGGATGCTGAAGGAGCTGTTCCATCTGAAGAATGTCCTCACATTCTTGCTGTGCACAGTGCAGCAGTTGTCAATGAGCTTCATTGTTCATCATAGCTTCAGTGTGTCCTCCTGTTATTCAGTGTACAGTTTTGATGGATTAAGTGGTAGCCTGGGACTGACCTGCATGGAAAGCTGATGTTGAGAGGACATTCTGTGGCCCTTGGTAGCACATTCTATGGCCCTTGGTAGCCCAGTGGAAGAAGGTATGCAGATTTTAGAGATACTGAATATCATGAAATGGCATTCTGACCTCCCCTGCTGGACAGAGTATGGCTTTGTTGCTTTTCTCTTGTTTGCATGGAGACTGTGGGTGTCCAGCTTATTTATCCAATTTAAAAAAAATTCATAGGATGTGGAAGTTGTTAGCTGGACCAGCATTTATTACCTCTCCCTAATTATCCTTTAAGCAAATGGCTTGAGGGCAGTTAATATTCAACCACGTTGATGTGGGGCTGAAGTTAAATGTTGGCCAGAAGACATAAGGATGGCAGATTTCCTTCCTAAAGGGCATTAACAAACCAGATAGGTATTTACATCAATTGGCAATGATTATAATTTTGCCATTAAAATAGCTTTTAATTCCAAGTTTTCTTTTATTAACTTTTAGGGAATTTTGCCACTTAATATGTTGGGTTTCAAACCCATTTCCCAGAAAATTACCCCAGGCCTCTGGATTACTTATCCAGTGACATTACAACAGTGCTAATGTCTCCATTGTCATGGGGGGCACCTTTGGCTGCAAGCTCTGCAATTGGGGAAAACTTCACATTAGCTGGAGGTTGCAGCTGGACCTGTGTGTGTGTCTATGACCATAGGATATGTGCCTGGATCCACTGGGAAAGTTTCAATCATCCTCTCTGGGAAGTATCAGAAACAAAGCAGCTCCTCAATTTAGTGATCATTCAGCAGGAGTACCACAGACAAATAATATTTGAACTGGGTTCTCCAAACATTGGGAAATTGAATCCCCCGGTAATGAGGCCAGGAGTATTCCTCAACATGGACAATGCAGATTTTTACCTTTATTCAGATATATGTTGCTCTAGCCTTTGACACACATACTGTATCAGATTGCACATGTGGCAGCAATAATGAGGACTTTTACCCCTCTCTCAACCTCCACAGCACCCAAGAAAGACAGTATTGCGTTTAGGAGAGTGGGTGTGAATGTTTTATACTCTAACTCCATCACCTTGTGCAGACTGTGGAACTGTAGAAGGTAACTGCTCCTTTGATAACTAGGATCAATCCTTCCAGCCCACAAGACATCACCTGTGCCTCAGTTACTAGTTGGATTAATTTGTAATATTGTTTGATGTGGTCAAGAGTGATTGGAGCCAGGATGTTTTTAGTCGATTAATGTGTGAGATCCAAGCCCAGAATTTTGTGATAACTTTCACCTTTATTGTGTGAGTGTATTGCCCTTCAAAGAGTCTCAATTGCATGAATATGAAGTTCCCTCCATCAGAGAGAACAAAAAAAACACTTATTCTGTCAAACCAGCTATTTCTATTTCCATTGATATTTTACGAATTGGGTGAGAATGGAAAGCAACCCGAGTTGCACTTCACAAAGTGAGTTGCAAGCTCAGCCTTTCATTCAAGATGATTCCCTAAATCTTCATATACCTCCCTCCTGTGCCCTCCCTTTTAACGCGATCAACTTTCATCTTCCCCATGTTCCATTCCAATTTATTCATTTAACTCTCATCTGCCCACTTATAGAGTCAAAGGGATGTACAGCATGGAAACAGACCCTTTGGTCCACCTGTCCATCCTGACCAGATATCCCAACCCAATCTAGCCCCACCTGCCAGCACCCGCCCATATCCCTCCAAACCCTTCATATTCATATACCCATCCAAATATCTCTTAAATGTTGCAATAGTACCAGCCTCCACCACATCCTCTGGCAGCTCATTCCATACACGTACCACCCTCTGCGTGAAAATGTTGCCCCTTAGGTCTCTTTCATATCTTTCCCCTCTCACCCTAAACCTATGCCCTCTAGCTCTGGACTCCCCGATCCCAGGGAAAAGACTTTGTCTA
>NC_057735.1:27997562-28010239 GCF_004010195.1 Chiloscyllium plagiosum
CACCTCGCATTTATCTGAATTAAACTCCATCTGCCACTTCTCAGCCCATTGGCCCATCTGGTCCAGATCCTGTTGTAATCTGAGGTAACCCTCTTTGCTGTCCACTACACCTCCAATTTTGGTGTCATCTGCAAACTTACTAACTGTACCTCTTATGCTCGCATCCAAATCATTTATGTAAATGACAAAAAATAGAGGGCCCAGCAGCGATCCTTGTGGCACTCCACTGGTCACAGGCCTCCAGTCTGAAAAACAACTCTCCACCACCACCCTCTGTCTTCTACCTTTGAGCCAGTTCTGTATCCAAATGGCTTCTTCTCTGATTGTACACATGTAGACGTATCAAACATAATAATGTATTATTCCCCCATGAAAACTTGATTGGTGGTGGCCATTAATGGTCTACCTCCTGCAGTACTCCTTGCCCTTCCAAGCTCTTACCATTCCTCCCCTAATATGTCATGTTGCCCATCTTAATTAATGATTATCCATGAATCAGGTGCCTGTTCCTGCATGCATAATGTCTTGGTGAAAAACACTGATGCATTCCAAACTGAAGATTTAAAGTGGAGAATTGCATTCTACACTGTTTGGAGATGTGCCACAATGATGTGTTGAATCTCAATTGTGTCCAATGCCTACCTCTGTGCACTAGGGTTGGGAGTAGGGGTTGACACAGGTGACTGCTGTTCCTGTGATGTTGAGGACTGCTGTCATAGATGGAGGCCCAGAGGGGCAAATGGTGAGCTGGGGTTGCCAAGGTATCTGCTCTGATGTTCATGTCGGAAACTGTCACTGTCAAATTTCTTTACAGTACATGAAATAATAGGAAATAGTATATCAATGAGGCAGAATCAGCATTAATGAGATTCAAATGCATAAAAAGACGTCGCCATTTACAAGGAAGATTTTCACCCTGCTGTTCAAAACTTGGTTCGAGAACTACGTTTTTCTTCAATGTTGACAATCTCATTTTTCAAATCTTGCTGCCTTTTCCAAACTGATTTGTCATTCCACAGGTCGTTGAGAGACTGGGAAGATAATCTATTTTCAGTGGCATTTGTTGGATGGTAAATATTGCCAAGGACACTAGGAGAACTCTCTTGTTCAACAACTGCTTTAGGGTCTTTTATATCTTTTTGAGAGGACAAACTAACTTCAGTTTAAAAGATTTGAGCTGATTCAAAACGTAACCACTTGTACAAAGTTAGTGCATTTCTATTGGTGCAGTGCCTCATTAGAGTATCAACCTGGATTACATGCTGAAGTGCTGTGGTTCAATCTGAACCCATGACCTTCTGACTTTAATGTGAGAGTGTTGCTATTAAACCAAAATCTATCAGTGCATTTAAAAGAAGAAAATGAGAGAGGGTGAGATTCTATGCCGTTCAAGGCAAGTTCTGGATCCTGTCTAAATGGGCATCAAAATTTGTTTTCTTTGAATAAATGTAGACAACCAACCAGAGATAAATCTCAAATTGATATCTTATATGTATCCAACTTTGGTAACATGCATGATCTTTGAGTGGAGATACAACATTAGTTAAAATGGTGTTCTAAAGTTCTAACATTTCATTTGACCACCATCTTCCAAATATATATTCCATACACCAAACCCATTTAATGCACATTAGAAATTTAATCTAAAAACTTTTAACAGGAACACCATGGCAAGTTAAATGTTAATAGATCAAGATAAGGCACTATCTGTATTCTACTTATTTGGGAAATATACTATGAAGTTCTAATTTAATCGTCAAGAAATTTGGAATAAATTGATTCATAGAACAGTTACAATGGACAAAGAGACCATTCGGCTTGTTCTGTCTGGCTGTCTATAAGAACAAATCACTTAGACCAATTCCACTGCATTGCAAATTATTTTTGCTTTAGATGCTTTTAGCGTTGAAAGGCAGATCCAAATCATTTGGTGTGTTTAAAATGGTTTTCCTTATGTCACCATTGTTTCTTTAGCCAATCACTTTCATTTACTGCCCTTTGATTCTTGACCCTTCCACAAAAGGGAACTATTTTTACTTACTACTCCGTTGGGATCTCTCATGATGTTGCACACTTCTGTTGAACCTTTTCACAACCATCACCTTTTCTAAGGAGAACACCAGCTTCTCCAATATATCTCCAGTATAAGTATCTGATCAGGGGTACTTTTCCAGTAAATCTGTTCTGCTAATTCTCCAAAGACTTTACATCCTGCTAAAATATGGTGCCGAGAATTGGATGTAATACTACTACAGTTAAGACCAAATCAATGTTTTAAAACAATTCATCATAACTTCTTTGCTTTTGTACTCTATGCATCTATTTATAAAGTCCAGGATACTGCATATTTTTGAACTCCTTGTTCAACCACCTTGCCATCTTCAAACATTTGTGCACATTTACTCCTAGTTGATTCTGTTCTTGCATTTCCCTAATATTGAAACCTTTAATTTTTGTCACCTCTCCTTGTTCTTCTTACCCAAATGCATCACTTCTGACTTTGCATTAAATTTCACATCTGTCTGTTACACCATCACGTTTATGTTCTTTTGAAATCCTCACCATTCACAGTACTTTACAAG
Organism: Chiloscyllium plagiosum; assembly: GCF_004010195.1. Lineage (NCBI taxonomy): Eukaryota > Metazoa > Chordata > Chondrichthyes > Orectolobiformes > Hemiscylliidae > Chiloscyllium > Chiloscyllium plagiosum. The sequence goes on from NC_057735.1 coordinate 28,000,145, forward strand.
TTTTGTGTCCTCCTTGGCTAGGTCTAGTTCATTCTGTAAATCAACACAAACAGTGGTCCTAGTGCTGACCCTTGGGAAAATTTGCAGTATAGATTTTCCCAGTCTGAGAAACGTTTATTTATCTCTATCCTGTGTTTCCTGTCTCTTGGTTACCTTCAAATCCAAGCTGCTATTTCTTTTATTCTATGGGCAAGTCTATAACATGGCACTTCATTCAGTTTTTGTTGAAGTCTGAATTAGTGAATAGTGTAGCAAACCTTGATCTTTCATACAGAATAGCAGAATATGGATTTTTACACATGTATTTCCCAGGTAGAATGACTGATTTGAACATATTGCCTATGTGAAATCGATATAAAATATCAACATAATGTGAGAAATATGTCAAGTCAACATGCAGACCAAATAGCTAGTAATTTTGGAAGTGCATCATCAAAATCTAGCACATAATGATCTCCTCATAAAATAAGCAAAGTCTGTTTCATTGTTAGTGAATTGTCATTGTTTTATTTCATAACATTACAAATATTTAAATTTTAGCATTATATAGTAATAAAAGGAATCAATTTATTTTTGAAATAATTTAAAAGTAGGAAAAACAAACATTGCACTGAAATTCTGGCATGAAATAGTGTATTTCATTTTTCTTATTTATATACCATAAAAAAAAGATCACTCCTCAGCAAAACACAAAGCCTGATAAAGATTCCAGCGTGACAGCCACTTTACTTCTAATTGTTTACATATGGTCAGCTGTCTGCTGTGGTTTGCAAGCTTTTTTCGTAGTTACTTGTTTATATAACTATTTAGTGCTGTGAATTAGCTTCCTGTTCTCTCCATGTGCTTGTAACAGTATGCTATACGTTTCTATTTTCAAGAAAAATCAATGCATCATTTGAAAAATGAACACATTTAAAGTAATGGTTTTGGCTTAGGACTAACTAGTATATTGTTAAAAAACAAATATATTTAACTATTTCAAAAGTCAAATTCTTATGTTTCTAATTTAGCATAAGAATCTTTACCAAGTACAGGCATGACTCAGTTATTTGACCGCATTTCCTGTATAAACAAGGGTGTAGGATTAGGAAGTCAAGTTTAAACAGAAAATGACAAAACAGCTTGTATGAAATGTGTTATGTAATCCAGAGTAGTTGTGCGATTTCAAAAAAAATCAAATAATTTTTTTTTATAATAGCAATATTTCACACAAATGGTTTGCAACTGAATCTGGCTAATTGGATTACTGCCAACATATGTGCATTACCAGAGGGAGTTGGTTTTTAATTCTTTCATTGTGATTTGAACATTCCTGTTGGAAAAGGTTGCATTAATACCAAAAAATACCATGGACAGCAGCATTCCTGCAACAGTGAACTTATTTCAAATCTTTAACTATTTAAAGCTGTCTGAGCTGTTTTAAAACAGAGGTTGTCTCAACATGTGGAAGTGAGCAACAAGAAAAGAAATAAAAATAAAAACATGAACAACATATTTCGGATATTGCTTTTTTGTTTATGTATGCATAACTTTGATCTAATTTTCTCTATTTTCCTCCTGTAATGCTATATGTTTGCATGTCTAGCTTGTACAAAGGAATTCAAAACATATTTAAAATTGTCATGGTGATCAGTGCTGAAGTAATTTTCCATGTTGTGCTGACCAACCAGTAGATTCATGAAAATGGCATTTTGTTGTTTTCCTTGCCATGCAAATCATAATGTTTCCGTAATTATGCAATAGATATAAACTAACCTCACTACTGAAAGTAATGTGTTGTAATTACAAGTTTAAGTATCCATGGCACAATTGTTAATGACTGCTTATCAACAATGCTCGCACTGAAATTTAACAGTTGAAAACATGAAGACCCATTCCTTCAGGTATTCATTTGTATTAGTTTTCTTTCTGTGTTTTTTTTCCATTCTCAATCCAAACTTTCTTTCCTGCTCTTTATTTCTTTTTCTGTCACTGACTTTCCATTAAGTTCACCCACTCTAGCTTACAATTCCTACACTATCACTCCACTTCTAATTTCACAGTCTTCGTCTGATTGTTGAAGGAGATTCATATTTCCTCATCCAGTTCACTCATGTTCCAGATGTCAGATTTCCCTTGTTGTAAGGTAATTAACATGCATATTCAACTTAACATGTTGCATAAAACATTTAAAAAGCCAAGAAATGCAAAGATACGTCTGTCTAACTGTGAATGGTATTGGATACCATGGTAAATTGTGGTGTATTATAAGTAAAATTGGTTACCAGAGAATAAAACAGAATTACTTTTGTTGATGTTAGTTTCTCCAACCCAATAAACTGCTATCTGTTCAAATTCATTTCAATAGCTTTTGCTAGACTAAGCAAAGCAAGGCACAACGATAGCACGTGGATTTGTGTTTTTAGCTAATAATAAAAATATAATTTTAGAAACAAGTGTCTACCATTCAAAAATTGAATTTCTAATAATAATATTTAATAAAATCAATATTTAAAATCTAAAACTGAGAAATAAAAACTGACTGTCAAAATAACAATAAAGGTATGAGTGATGCACAGACTTGTCAGCATCTGAAAGAATGGTAATATTTTGAGTATACCTTTAATCAGAGGTCAAAATACACTATTTAAATATTATCTAAATACATTATTTAAAAATTCTATTTAAACTTCCATGCAGAGTTTATTCCTTTAATGTGATAGGTGACAATCATGAAATGCAAAGACATTACCACCACGAATTTGCAAGGCAGAACTACCATAAATAAAAAGCCCACTATTTAAAATGGTGACTTCAAATAGTTATTGGACTCTCAAAAACAGCATTTTCAACAATTTAAGCTAAAGTTATTCCCTCCTGAACTTGAAAACTATACTTTAACGTTATCAAAACTATACTTCTAGAAAATTGCAGTAGATTCATTCTATATTACATTTGTCAGTGCCATTGCCACTTCAGCAATAAAGGATACACTTCATTCAAGAATGATTATGTGTGCACATCAGTGATTTTCTACACAGTAAGGTATCTAATATAGGCCACTCCAAAGATAACAGTTAATTCTCTTTGCAAGTTGCAGAAAATCTGGAAGAGCCCTGAATTTAGAATCTTTTTGTGAAAATACTAGACCCAAGTCTGAAGATTGTGAACAAGGTAATTCCCACCCACTTGGAAAACAGTGGACCACAAGTGGCTCGCCACTACCTTAGCAATAAGTGCTGGCCCAGCCAGTGATGCACACATTACATGACAAATAAAATGCGCGAAGAACAATCAAATTATAAAAGGGAAGAAAACTAATGTGAAGAGAAAAAAAACGCGATGTAGTATTAAAGTCGATTGTTGACACCATTTCACATATTGAATATCAAGGCTATTCTTAAGTATAGAAAAATTGCATCTGATCCTCCAAAGGGCAACTACAGTGAAAATAAAGGGGTCCTTAGGAGTAGAGAGCTCTGAAATGAGTCCGAAGATGACTAAATGACATTCTTCGGCAAATTTTGGTGCAGTTCTCGCACATTCCTCAAAAAAGAAAGCATGTGGGCAAACTTCCTTAAATTTCAGGCTAACTTTATACTACTTGCCCAATTTTGTGAAAGTAACAGGCAAAGAGGACGGGCTATAGTCTGACTGCTGTTAGGGCTGTTCTGATCAAAGGCTCGCCGGCTGGTGGGAGGTGACAACTCGTGTCCAGTCCCAGAGCATGTGATGCCGCAAAATATAAACCTATGAACATCGACATGCGTAACAGAAGCATTGCAACATATTTTAAATAGTGATAATTTGTCTAAAAAGGGTCCCTGATGAAAATATTAATAGTAAGCGTGCATATTTGAGTGGATAGATCATCCATGAGGAGGATTCTGTATAATAACCTGCTGGATGGGATCCAATCAGAACTTGCTTTGCTGCTATGTAACTCGGTTCAGGCTGTGGCAACTGCTTTGATATTGTTTAGGAATTTTAAAAGAGTATTATTTTTATAAAATATACCGTTACTGTTTATAGTATTGCCCGCCTTTGGATCTGAGCCAAGTGTGTGTGTGTTTTTTTCATTCTCCGTTTCCTTCCAGCCGCCGTTATTAGAGTCAGTGTGATCATCATTCAGGGTAGGTATCGAGTACAGGGACAGGCCTTGTGTGTTTGTATATGTGGACTCTGCATTTGCATCAGCCTTTAGTTTCAATTTGATCAAGCAGCAAAAAGGGGTTTCTATTTCACGGCGTTGCATACTTGTGAGTGTTTTCCATTTACGTATAATAATGTAAGCTAGTAGTACATCGATTGCATGGTGATTTTAACTGTGGGAAGTTTTATATTTGCTGGAGTGAAACAGCTTAATCTTGATCGGTCTGTTATTTTTAATTGAGTTACTTTTTTTTTGCAGAAAAAAATAGCGATGAGTGACACAGGTGCAAAACCCAGCCAGCCTTTAGCCGTAAAACAGGATAAGGATGTCACACCAAAAAGAGGACGCGGCAGACCCAGGAAGCAACCCCAAGTATGACATGTATAATTTACATTTTTTCAACACGTTTTCACTGAAACCTGTACTTTTACACACTTTCACCCCACTTGGTCAGACTGGAATGAACACGCGTAAAACACAAAAATATACTCCTTTTAAGTTAACAGAATCATCTTGCATTTCAAAACTGCATTTTTCTCTTACCGACCCACGATTTTGGATTTTAATGCAAGTTTTTTTTCACATCACATGTACACCTCTAGTCGTCCGATTGCTAACATCTCTTCGTAAGTTACGACTGTTGTTGTAAACCGCACTTTATTTTGGGGTTGCATATAAAATGCATAAGGTTGTTTTTTTTTAAATAACTGATCAATTTTACAATCGCTCCGAGTTGCGGAGCACCATCTGGCTGTAAGGCAGCTGGTTTAAGATTTCTCTCCTGTTTTTTTTTATTTGCGCGACTTTCGAAGTCTTTTTGATTTTGGTGGGGAGGAGTGGATGTCAGATCGTGCTGTCTTGGGGTTGTTTCGAAAACGCTACAGTCCAGCCCGCTACGTTCGATGTCTGCCTTTGTTACAATGTTGCTTTCAGCACCAGCGCAACATGAGACCTTTAAACCATTGTGAACCGGTAGTCCGGGCCTCTCCCCTGCCACGATTGGCCAGCGGCCGAAGGTCGCCGGGTGCCGATTGGTCCAACTGGCTGACAATCAGCTGGAAGTCCGGTCCAATGAGAGGCGACGTTTAACCTACCCCCCCAGTGACGTCAGTGTGTTGCTAATGGCTGCAGCCCAAACAGGTCTCAGTTGGTGCTCTGTGCTGTCATAGGTTTTGTAACAGGAATACAATGTGGGAAAGTGAAGTTGTGCATTGCGGCAGGAAGGATGGAGGCAAAAACTAATTTCTACATGGGGAAAGGCTTTGGAAATCTGAAGCACAAAGAGACTTGGGAGCCCTAGTTCAGGATTCTCTTAAGGTTACCATGCAGGTTCATTTGGCAGTTTGGAAGGCAAATGTGATGCTAGCATTCATTTCAAAATGGGCTAGACTACAAGAGCAAGGAATGTACTGCTGAGACTGTATGAAGCTCTGGTCAGACCACGGTTGGAATATTGTGAGCAGCGTTGGGTCCTATATCCAAGGAAGGATATGCTGGCATTTGGGGTGGGTGGGGTGTTCTGGAGGAGTTTTACAAGAATGATGTTGGGGATGAAAGGTTTGTCATATGAGGAACTATTGAGGAATCTGAGTCTGTACTTAGTGGAGTTTAAGGATGAGGGGGATTCTCATAGAAATTTATAGAATTCTGAGAGGCCTGGATAGAGTGGATGTTTCCACGAGTAGGAGAAACAAGGACTTGAGGGCACAGTCTGAGTGAAGGAATGATCCTTTAAAACTGAGAGAGAAGGAATTTTTTCAGCCAAGGATGTGGAACTTGTTACTGTAGAATGCTGTGGAAAACAAGTTGAGTATATTTAAGACAGTCATAGTTAGTTTATTGATTCATAAGGGGGTCAAGAGATACAGGGAGAATTCAGGAGAATAGGATTGAGAAATATATCTACCAAGATCGAATGGTGGTGCAGAGCTGATGGCTGCTTCTGTTCCTATGTCTTATTGACTTGATGTTTTCTGAATTGTTTACCTTCAGTTCCTGTTTAACAGGAATGAGGGTTTTTAATTTATTTTTTTATTAAGGGGAATGAAATTTTATCAATAGATGTGCAAATAGCTCCATCACCTCTGCATCTATTATGTTTCAAAACAGGGGTAAGCAGTGATTCGACAGTTATCACAGTATAGTGAAGTCCCAGATTGTCAAATTTTGCGTGTTCTAAGATGAACTTAGTTCTGAGAAGGTGATCAATCTGAGTATTGGCTTCTTGTGTATATTCATGTAGCTGTTTAATTGTTTATCTGCAAACCCTTACAATATATTGATTGTGTTTATAAGCTTTATTAAATTAGTGCTTAAAGCTATCTTATAGGTCATTTTATTAAAAAAGACCCTGCATCTATTTATAAAGATGATTGTATTTTAGGAAGGTTAATTTTCTGGAGAATCAGATATTTCATTTTTGTTGTTGGAGTGAACTTACTTTTGCTGCAGTAAACACTGACTGTAGCAATAAATTCTAGTACATTTCTCCTTTTCTCAATGGGAGAGTTTTTTGGAAAATTTGTCCTTTTTAATATTGCACTATTGTGATCGTCAATATGCTTTTGAGGGAGTGACAAAACTTAATTATATTTCTCTCAGATCTGATTTACATATAAACAACTTGCTTCCAGTAAATGATTACATGACCACATTAATAGAGATTAAAATATCAGGAAATAGAGGATCAACAGGTTTATTAGAGGGGTGAGTAGTTCTTTAGTAAAATTGGATGGAGATGAGAAAACACCTCTTTCAAATAGAGTTCAGTTAAAACTTCATCCCATTGTTTCCAAGAGTTTACCTTCTCTTCCCCCTCTTCCCCCCCCCCACAAACCCCTAACCTACCCTACCCAACCCAACATTGATTTGAAGAACTTTTAAGTTGTACTTCTGGTATAATGTGGCTGAGAATAAGAGGAAGAGAAAGTAAGTTAGATGCAAAACTCTAGAATTAAAGAACCAGAAGACTCCTCATATTCTTCTAATCCAAGATGATCACACTTAAGACACTAGTGATGCCTGTGCTGAATCAGGCATTTACACATGGAGAACAATTGTTGAAGTGAAAACCTTGCTGTAGTTAAGTGGATGGCCAAGAAAGTCTCAACCCTCGTACAAATCTCTAAAGCAGTACTCCGCCTAGACAGTTAAGCTTTCATGTTTTGGGGTTTTTTTTGGGGCGTAAGTCTAATGGGTGTAGGAAGAAATACGAAGTGTGCCATAAATTTATTTTAAAACCTTTTTTTGCCTTCCTAAAAGGAACCAACTGGTGCTCCAACTCCAAAACGACCACGAGGAAGACCAAAAGGAAGCAAAAACAAAGTTACTTCTAAATCTGGTAGAGTAAGTACATGCACTTTATATTTTTATAAATATTGTACAACTCATGAGATTATCATTAAATATAGTTTATCTTGGTGATCAAATGTAGTCAAACACTATTTTGCCTAGCTTTTCTTGAACTTCAGATAATCAAATTATTCACTGTTAGCAGGTCAATCCAAATTTTCAATGTGGGTGTCACCTTAGTTTAGTGGTTAGCATTGCTGCCTCACACTGCCAGGGCTGGATTCAATTCCACCCTCTGGCAACTGTCTGTATGGATTTGCACATTCTCCCTGTGTGCGTGGGTTTCCTCCGGGTACTCAAGTTTGCTCCCACAGTCCAAAGATGTGCAGGTTGGGTGGATTGGCCATGTTAAATTGCATATCGTGTCCAATGATGTGTAGGTTGGGTGAGTTAGGCTTGAGAATTGCAGCATTGTAGGAATGGGATGGGTCTGGTTGGGATGCTCTTTGGAGAGTTAGTGTGGACTTGATGGGCCAAACGCCATGCTTCCACACTAAAAGGATTCTGTGATTCACTGAGAGTACCCTGCTATGTTAATCACTTAATGCAGGACCCATTAGACCATTATGTAAATTTATTATAAATGTGAAGGGGAGAAGTAAGCCCTGAGGAGAATGCAAAAACAAATGTGAGGGAATATGGGCTGGTTAAATGATTTGGAAATAAATAGCATAGAGAGTACAATCAGGGAAATGTGAAATTATCCACTTTAGTAAAACTAAGAAAAAGCAGAATACTTATATGAAATGAAAGAATGTTGATACACAGAAATTTGGGGAATTAAGGAATATGAAGATAGGATGAGAGAGTGGATGCAAAAGGTCTTACTGAACCGTGGAGCAGGCTTGAAGGGCAGTTTGGCCAAATCTAGCTTCTATTTCTTGTTTTTATAACAATAGCCTGTTTGTTTATAATTAGAAGTTTGAGATCTGATATGATATTTGTGCCCTGGTTCCAGGTATGTGAATATTTCGCAGAAGGTGCATTCCCAATATACATCAATGTCTGAGTGCGCCCTTGATGTTTAAATGTGACAATAGTTTCTTCGTTACGGCTGAAAAGGACTATGAATTTCAAGCAGAATTTCATCTAAAATTGTGTTCATTTCTGATCAGATACTGGCTTAGTTAATATGTTGGTATCAATTTCATATATAATGAATGATTGTGTAGTCAGTCGTAATGTACCAGGGTTCTGTACTTTTGTGATTTTTTTTTTCAAAATTGCACAACTTTTAAATTCATAATCACATTTTATCAGCCTGTAATTAAAGTTACATCACTTCAATGTTCAGGTTAGATTGACCACTACCAATGCAAATGTGGCATGATAAAGCCTTTTCTTGCATTACTGTTTTTAATTAATGAGTCAAGTGGGCACATTATGAAAATTTCATATGTATGCCATTTTTCTTTGCTGAAATCCTAATGTCAACTGAAACGAAACAAGTTAGTCCATAAAACTAGAACTCTTCGTATTTAAATCATGTCATATGGAATGTGTTGCAAAGGTTCCTATGGCAAAAGATAGAATATGCATCATATTTCTGAGATAATGATTATCAGTTATTATGAACTGATACTGAGAATGTAAGATTAAGAGATGACTGTCAATATCTGTGGACAAACATTTAACACACTTTAGCAGTTTTAATGCTGTTTTAAAGCTGTTTAAAATATTCCCAGAATGTTAGAAACACACATAGTGAATAACGAATCAGAAGGAGTTATTTCCAGATTGAATTGTTGCTTTTACTGTGATATCCATTAAAAGAACTTTGGCTCATGTGAATGTCCAGTTGTCACAAAGTGCTCACCAGTCGATTAAATCCTTTTTGAATAGCTGACAAAAATGGTGATCAATTTGTACACAGCAAGGTCCCATAATCAACAATGGGATGATGACCAGAAAAACTGTTTTCATTGAAATAAGTGACAAAAGTTGGCAAGAAGATAGGGAAACAGTTCTGGATGTAAATTTGCTCGCTAAGTCGGCAGGTTTGTTTTGAGATGTTTTGTCACCATATTAGGTAATATCAGTGAGCCGCCAGTGAAGCACGAGTGTTATGGTCCGGCCTTCTATTTGTGTTTAGATTTCTTTGGGTTGGTGGTGTCATTTCTTGTGTTGATGTCATTTCCTGTTCTTTTTAGAGCTAAGAGAGGGCATGAAAAATCTTTGACGGATAGGATCAAGGATAACCCCAAGGCATTTTATGCGTATGTGAGAAACATGAGAATAACGAACGAGGGTAGCTCTGATCAAGGACAGTAGTGGGAGACTGTGTATTGAATCGGAAGAGATAAGTGAGGTCTTGAATGAGTACTTTTCTTCAATATTTACAAACGAGAGGGAACGTATTGTTGAAGAGGAGAGTGTGAAATGGACTGGTAAGCTAGAGGAGATACTTGTTAGGAAGGAAGATGTGTTGGACATTTTGAATAACTTGAGGATAGACAAGTCCCCCGGGCCTGACGGGATATATCCTAGGATTATGTGGGAAGCAAGAGAGGAAATTGCAGAGCCGTTGGCAATGATCTTTTCGTCTTCACTGTCAACGGGGATGGTACCAGGGAACTGGAGAGTGGCGAATGTTGTGCCCCTGTTCAAAAAAG
>NC_057735.1:28011097-28142224 GCF_004010195.1 Chiloscyllium plagiosum
TTACAAGGGGACATAAATTTAATGTGAAGGGTGGAAGGTATAGGGGAGATGTCAGAGGTAGGTTCTTTACCCAGAGAGTGGTGGGGGCATGGAATGAGCTGCCTGTGGGAGTGGCAGAGTCAGAATCATTGGTGACCTTTAAGCGGCAATTGGATAGGTACATGGATGGGTGCTTAAGCTAGGACAAATGTTCGGCACAACATCGTGGGCCGAAGGGCCTGTTCTGTGCTGTATTGTTCTATGTTCTATTTGTTTCCCGTTTACCACTCTGAGAAAGTCATGTGTTCTTTGAAAAGTCCTGTGTGATCTTTTACGACTACGTGAAAACCAGGTTTAACATCTCATTCAAAGGATAGGATACCTCTGACTATGTGGCATTCCCTCAGCAGTGCCACAATGTCAGCCTCTGGGGTGAGACTTGAACTCACAGCCACTATAAATTAGAAAGTGTTACCACTGAGGAAAAACTGACAATGATACAGTTAAAGAACTGTATGTTCCCTTTTTTTTTGGCTGTCTGTTATTATAGCTGAGTTTCATGAAGTGTTTCCTTTCATGGCCCATAGTAACTTGTGCTTGAGCAGTCTTCTGCTCACTTCCTTAATCGTGTACTTGGGCATTATGGTGTCCTTCTTGTACAATGATGTGGCAGCAGAGATGGATTTGTCCACCACTGCTGGTTCCTTCCATTCATGCCACTGACCCCATATTTAAACCTGAGTTAGGCACAACAAAGCCTTCAGATGAGGAATTGCCCCATCATGCTATGCTTTGGAAAGGATGTGTCTCAGAAAGGGAAGCTAATACCCTGGTTAGGTGAAACTAACCTGGAGATGCTGCTGAATGAAGTGGAGGAGAGGAGATCCATCCTCTTTGCTGTGAATTAGTAAAAGAGACGCCTACCAGACTTTGTCAGCCTTGACTCAGATAGTGGGATCCATGTTATTTCAAGTAGCAAAAAAATGCCCAGCAATGCCAGAAACCCGTTAATGATCATCCGTGCTCCTGGATAGCAAGTACCTCCCTCTTGTCTCTGCTTCCTCTTACGCAATCACACTAATTCTGCCACTGCATCTCCCTGGCTAATAGTCTATGACTGTCACGATTACATGCAGCATCTGCACTCAATGACTCTCATCCACTCATAACTTACTCTTTCCTGCCCTGTTCACCTCTTACTTATTCACTCAGGGTGTCTCTGGAACAAAGTGCAACAGTTTTGGAAAATGGTTCTCTTCCAACCCTATGTCTAACATTCATCATGTGTTACTGCAAATGATTTGCAACAAAAAGGTTAAAATCGGCAGATACACTGAGTTTGTAACTGCATAGATTTATGAAATATATAAATATGGTAACAGGAAACAGGAAGTGGAGTGAAAATACTGGAATACAAAGTTCTTGCAAAGTATAAGTGAAATAGCCTGTTTTATTTGGTAAATATCATTTCTGAAATGTGCAAAAGAAATTGAGAATTTGATTGACTGAAACAGTTAAAGCTGTATAGTTACAAGATATTTTAATGTTTTCATTTTTTTTAATATTTCTAACTGTTATCCAAATACACTCTCAAGATTTTATGGCTACTCATTTTCATCAGTGAAAACTCCCATTGCAAATTGAAGTGGGGAGAGCAATAAAAGTTTCCTTGCCTCAATAGGATCAAAAGTGGAAACAATCTGCAGTGTCTTTAAATATGATTACCCTTGATGGGATTGTGGCATTAACTCTACTTTCCACCCTCTTCCCCATAACCCTAACACCCTTTTCAACCAAAAAATCTAATTAGGCCTTGAATATTTTCAATGACCCAGCCTCTACTGCTTTCTGTCAGAGAGAATTCAAAAAGACTAACTACTGTCAGGGTAAAGGAAGTTCCTACTTAATTGAGTGACCCTGACACTCCCCTTTTTTTTCCCAAAAAATAAATTATGCCCCAGGAGCGGAAACATCGTCCCCTCAGATTTTTGTGCTTCAGCAGGTTTACCTGCTTTTGGGCGGCACGGTGGCACAGTGGTTAGCACTGCTGCCTCACAGCGCCAGAGACCCGGGTTCAATACCCGCCTCAGGCGACTGACTGTGTGGAGTTTGCACGTTCTCCCCGTGTCTGCGTGGGTTTCCTCCGGGTGCTCCGGTTTCCTCCCACAGTCCAAAGATGTGCAGGTCAGGTGAATTGGCCATGCTAAATTGCCCGTAGTGTTAGGTAAAGGGGTAAATGTAGGGGTATGGGTAGGTTGCGCTTCGGCAGGGCGGTGTGGACTTGTTGGGCCGAAGGGCCTGTTTCCACATTGTAAGTAATCTAATCTAATCTAATCTACCCCTCATTCTTCTAAAACTCCATATGAGTATAAACATGACATGCTCAACCTTTCCTTATGAAATAACTGTTCCTTCTGAGAGATCAGGCTGATGAATTTTCTTTGAACGGTTTCCAATGCAATCCTCCTTTAAATAAGAATACCGAAACAGTATAGTACTCTTGATGCTGTCTATCAATGCTTTGTACAATTCCTAACATGTGTGCTCCATCTCCTTTGTAATAGAGGCAACGTTCTATTTGCATTCTTAATTTTTTGGTTGTACTTCCAGCAAAGTACACCTTATTGTGATTCATGTATATGTACCCAGATCCTTCTGTACTGAAGCATTATGTCATCCCTCTCCATTTAAATATGTAGGGAAAATTGATGCATGAGCGTCTTCACGATAGTGGCGTAGTGAAGGGGCTATAACTAAAATGTCAGTTTATAATTTTACCATTTTGGATTCTGGATGGTTTAGATTTGAAATGAAAAATACATAGACAAGTATAAAACTGATATAGCAGTCTGGGCTATGTAGTGATTGATGAAGGAACACTGCTTTTCATCCACCTACCCAATTTCCACCTGTAAATTTTTTGTGGGCTTTAGAGGATAGCACCCTCTACAGGGAACCTGTAGCAACATGTCAGTGAGAAGAAATCAATTGAATAAGATTGAAGAATTTCACTTGATGAGTATTCCGAATACAGGGGATAGAAATTTAATTTAAATGCAATTCTGACTATGTAGTAAAGATTGGGAAAAATAGATGTTGCCATAGAGCTAAAAGAACCAATCTGAATAACAGTTTTAGAAAGTATCCAAAACTAGCTTTCTATTGATAGAATGAAATTCCACACTTTTTTAAAAAAATAAGTAGACCTGAAGAGGTTATATCAATAATTATCACTTAATATGCTTTTTAAAAACTCAGGGTTTAGATTAGGGTGGTACTGGAAAAGCACAGCAGTTTAGGCAGCATCCGAGGAGCAGTAAAATCGACGTTTCGGGCAAAAGCCCTTCATCAGGAATACCTTTTTAAAAACTCAGTCACCCCTGAATGTATAAAGTGCTTACTTTACTAAGTATTTCTAATTTTCACCTGATGGACAAATGCAGCAAGTTAGATTCATTTCAATGCTGAAATGATGAGTGTGGACTATAGCAGTTTGTTGTGTGGATGAATAGAGATATCTATGATAGTAACTTCAGGATTTGTTTAACTGAGGTGCAAGGATCACTGATGTTTGATTTACACCTTATAAAGGGGACTGCTATAAACTTTGTCATAACTTGTTACAAAATGTGCCTCATGAATAATATATTTGGCAATCTTTTGAAATTAAATTTGTGGTGATGTTTTAGTTTTCATTTCCTGATGTGTTTTCTGACAGAACGTGGGGACTGCAGATGCTGGAGATCAGAGTTGAGATTGTCATGCTGGAAAAGCACAGCAGGTCATTCAGCATCCAAGGAGCAGGAGAATCATGTTTCAGGCACAAGCCCTTCACCATTCCTGATGAAGGGCTTATGCCCGAAATGTCGATTCTGAACTCCAGCATCTGCGATCTTCACTCTCTACCACGTGTTTTCTGACAGTTCGGAATATGTCAAACCTACAACCCTGTGTTTTGAAACTATGCTTTTTTTTTCTTGCCGTGGCATGCTAAAATACTGGGACTTATTCAAACATGCATTTAAGATAGCATTTGATGGATGAGAAGATTAATAAATTCAGCTTTTCCATTTACAGTAATTTGGGGGAAAAATTCAAAGTGGATAATGCAAATTGTAACCTAGTTAGGTAGTAGGTGATAGAAAATGAGACAATTAAAACTGGAACTGTCAAAATTGCTCAGAATGCAGTTTGAAATGCAGCACAAAATTAGCCATTTCCATTCAAAGGTTATGTTCTGACTGCAGAAGTTCCCTGAATGCAGTATATAACTGTGACTGGTTCAAATAATATGCTCAATATGTTTTGCTGATTTGTCATTATATTCTTGATTTGTAGTATTTGTGGTTTTAAAACTAGAGCATGTCATGAACTTTTCTAATTTTTTCATGTATAAGCATTGGCTAGGCTCCACTTTTTTTTTTAAAAAGAGATCTGATGTAGAGCACAGTACAGCAAAATTATTCTCACTTAGATATTTAAATTTTAGATGAACATATATTTGTAGTATGTACAGATTCTTAATTTGCATGTGTGAAGGATAGTGGAATAATTGATGGTAGCATATATTCAGTCTGGGATGGATGGTGACAGAAATTGCTAAATGTAAAGTGTAAATCATTCCCATTGCCTTTGCACAGAAAATACAACGTGCCAATCTTGAGAATGGATAGTGCAAGTTTTAATCTAGGTGGAGTTGAATTTAACCAAAAATTCTGTCCAATTTTAATCCAGTCTATGGAGTATTTGTGTCTGTGAGTCCTATGAGATTTCTCATCAATTTTCTTTTTCAAAATTCACCTCATTACCTGTGCACCATATCTCTATAGCACCCCGCTTGTCATATCTTGCCTCTCGCTAGCTGCAGAATTATTCACCACTGCTGAGAGTTCTGGGGATTCCTGCCACTGACACCTAAAACTGAGCGTTAACCTGTTGAAGCTACCAAACAGGACTAGTCTGCCAAACAGTATATGCCGCAAGGGATAGACAGAGCTAGGCGATCCCATACCAACAGATCCAATCTGAGCTTTGTAGACCTGCCACATTTAATTGTGAATGTTTGTGGACAGTAAAACAACTCCACAAGTATCCCCATCCTCAGTGATGGAAAAGCTGAACACATCAAGGAGCTGTAGAAAAACTGCAATCGATGAAAACTGGGTATTGGGGCCATACACTCTGCTGGTTGGAGTCATACCTGGTATGTAGGAACATGGTCATGGTTGTTGGACATCAATCATCTCAGCTCCAGGACATCAGTGTTGGTGTTGTTCAGGGTAGTGTCCTAGACTGAACAATCTTCAGTTACTTCATCAATGACCTTTCCTCCATCATAAGGTCAGAAGTGGGGATGTACCATCATTGGCAAACAATGTTCAGCACCATTCACGACTCCTCATGTACTAAGCAGTCCGTGTACAAATGCACCAAGACTGGACAATATCCAGGCTTGGACTGATAAGTGGCAAATGCCAGCAATCACCATCTCCAATAAGCGACAATATAACCACCACCACATGACATTCAATGCAATCATCACCATATCACCATAACTGAATCCCACTATCAGCATCCTTGGGGTTACCATTGACCAGAAACTCAACTGGAATTGCTATATAACTACAGTGGCTACAAAAGCAGGTCAAAAGCTAGGAATACTGCAGTGAGCAACTCATCTCCTGACTTCTGCAAAGTCTGTCTACCATATGCAAGGTACAAATGAGGAGTGTGATGGAATGCTCCCTAACTGCCTGGATGAGTACAGCCCTAATAACACTCCAGAATAAAAAATAACACTATCTTTTGCTATAAATTCTGCGTTCTACGATCCTGCCCCACTAGCTACCTGACGAAGGAGCAGTGCTCCAGAAGCCAGTACCTCCAAATAAATCTGTTGGGCTATAACCTGCTATTGTGTGATTTTTAACTTTGTCTACAACCAGCACCTCCATGTCATAACATTGAAGAAGTTTGGCACCATCCAGGGCAAAGTAGCCTGCTTGATTGGTACCGCCTCCACAAGCATCTACTCCGTCAACCACTGACACTCAGCTGTAATGTGTACTGTCTAATGGACTGCAGAAATTTACCAAAATTCCTTCGATAGCATCTTCCAAACCTACAACCATTTCCATCTTGAAAGACCAGGGCAGCAGATACGTAAAAGCACCACCACCTGGAAGATCTCCTCCAAACTACTCACCATCCTGACTTGGAAATATGTTGTCATTCCTTACTGATGCTGAGCCAGAATCTTGGAATTCCCTCCTTAATGATGTTGTGGGACAACTCTCAGTATGTGGACTGTAGTGGTTCAAGAAGGCAGCTCACCACTGCCTTTCAAGGGAAAGTAGGGATGGGCAATAAATACTGGCCAGCCAGTGGCACCCAGATCCCTTGAATGAATAAAACTAAACAGCCAAAGTGAAGAAAAATCAAAATCAAAAACAAAAGCTGCACTTACCTGTGAATAAAGAGGAGCGTTTGAGCAACAACTTCCAGTCAATGAATGATTACTTCACCCAGCTTACGTTTACTGAGATTGGGGTCAGTTAAGCCCTGTCTGGATGGTTGCACCTATGATGCAGAAGATGATGTTCCTCCTTGGAAGACTGCAGCCATTCTCCTAATTCTTCAGTGTCCATTGCATCCTCTCTTTACCTCCTGTAGTTGTGCAGAGTGCAGCATTCTAGGAATATGCAACATTGCAAGACTTCCCCAGACCAATCCAAGTACCATACCTGCAACTTCAGATCAGACATCAGCTTCCATTTACCCTAATTGAAGGATGGGTTGCAGTGAATCTATGCTTCATCTCAATTAGATGTTTGAAAAAGAGAATCTTCAGCCATAGTTGCAGGGGCCCTTGTCTCTGCGTGACCAGCTTTCTGTGGCACCCAGCCCTTGAAATAGGAGCATGAGATGTAGGCAGCTTCCCAGATAATTGGCACAGATGTTCAGGTTGTCATTCACATTGACAGAATGGAATCATTTTACTGTTTATGAAGTCAGTTGCAGGTTATGAATGGTGCTCTCAAAGCAATGTGTACACAGTTAATGTACCCTGTACTCTATCTGTTGGCAAAGTCTCTTGCCTGGCTGCAGTGTTGTCCTCTTCATAGGACACCAGATGAAGTGGTGTGATCTGACACAAATTGCATCGGTAACAGCCTTCATTAATTTGTAGATTGAGGCTGTGAGATCTCACACAGATCCCCTTGGAAGGGGACAGCATAAATTTTACTGCAGCTGTCACCTTGTCACTCACTGTAGGATGGCCACCAACTCCATGTTGCAGGTCCTGTTCCAATAGCAGCCATTTTTCTGTGATAATGTCCTGGGACATCCTGTGTGTGATGACACTGTACCTTAGTTATCTGGAGGAGATAATATCAAGATGACAGCTGGGCCTCTTTTTCTCTCTCACTCGTGCTGACAGGACTTTCAGTCGCAATGCCTTCATGTGGAGGCTGTTAGGCAGCCACTGGAGGTTGCTGCTAGTATTGGGCTTGTTAATGCCTCTGTTGTTCCTCAATTTCTCAGTGCCTTCATTGCACTGCAGCAACAGTGATAACCTGTGCTTTGGCTGGATTATTGTTTGCACTTCAATGAACCCGTGTGAGGAATGTAAGAAACTGAACAGGATCTTTGTAATGTGAGTGATCATCATTCACATCAATCTCAATTGATGGTTAGCATGTTCCTCCATATAGTGGAACATGTGGGACTCCAGGGTGGGCTGTGAAATGCCTCAATGTGGACCATTTGGCTTGGGGATCTTATTCCAATGAATGCAGCAAAGGCATGTTGCACAAATACAGAAGGAGATTGTAAATGTTGTTTGATTTACTGATACCTTGACCTCTGACACCCCTCCCCCATCTCATCTTAGAAAGTGAGCATTGCATATAAGAGCTTGTTGATGACTATTTACAAGTCGAGGTGACAGGATAGAATCACAGATTCGCTACTGTTTGGGCCATTAAGCCCATCGAATCCACACTGACCCTTCGAAGAGCACCCCATCCAGATGCACCTCCATACCGTTTCCCTGCATTTCCCATAGCTAATCCACCTAGCCTGCACATCCCTGGATTATGGGAAAAACTGGAACACCTGGAAGAAACCCGTGCAGACATGGGGAAACTCCATGCAGACCAAGGAGGAATTGAGCCTACATCCCCGGTGCTGTGATGCAGCAATGCTAACTACTGAGCCACAGTGTCAGCCAGGATATCAGCTCTTGTGCCAACAAGATCTTGAATAGTCTCTGTGACATGTGCCACTTTAATAATGCCTGCTTTATAGAGATTACTATTTCCGATCTGTAATGACCAATGATATGGTCAAGTTTGCTTGTGAGTAGGATTTGTATCCCACATATTTGGACAGTGCGTGCATGTCACATGCAAGGTGCCATGATTGCAGCCATCTTCATCATATACTGTGAAAGTGCCTGGTTAATGGAATTGCTGCCTCAAAGGCCTCAGAGTCCAATTGCTTAGAAAGAGGAAAAAAAAACTTCCTCAGTCCACTTCAGATAGGGTCACAGCTATTTTCCATTTTCAATGCAAATTTACAAGTTGCAGGAATATGGAAAGCAATGAATACAGTTGCATGTACCACAGTGAATCGCAGGTTCTGCCTGGTAATTGTGGGCCACGCCCAAATCTTAATGTTTCTTAATTCCTTGCATGCCTTGTCAAGTCCATCAATACTTACTTTCCAGATATTCCCTCACAACTCTGAATTACAGCTTCATCTCCCAACTTTGCCTACGGCTCATCATTCTGCACAACCTCTATTGAGGTCAAGTTGCTTATGACCTCAATGGTTCTCTCCCTCCCATAGTAACTCATTTCCTGTATGGCACTTTCATCTGCATCTCTCTAAAATATGTTGAATTTCCCCCCTTCATAATTAATCTTCTTTTGTATCCCAGCATGCTATCTCTAATGTGATAACCACAGCCCTCATCTTCTTCACTTTCATTGGGTTTACTATGGCCCACTCCCCTGACTGACATGGATAGACAGCATGGAAGGTGCAATGTCTCTAGACCCATTGATACTATTATTGCAAAAGTTAAAAAATTAGTCAGGCAGTGACCATAGTTTTATTTCTACGTACACCACAAAACTCAACATACAAATTACTTATTCCCATTTTTGAGATCTCATATATAATATAATACATATAACACGTGGGAGGGTTCTTGTGGTCCAGTGATCGTGTCTGTACCTCTGAGCCAGAAAGCCTGTGTTCAAATCCCACCTGTTCCAAGATATATTGTAACATTTTTGAACATGTTGATTAAAACTGTCTATAACATCTGGTTCTCGCCCAATTGTTCCTTTTAATTAACATAATTATTACCTGTTTCCATGTTTCATTTTGATCTCTGATGCCAGACCCTACTAGAAGATAACAATTAACCAGGGCAGATCTAGAATTTGTTACAGTGCTACCTTAGGTTACATATCCGGAAGTGCATTTATAAATATAATCTTAGTATGCAATTTGCAGAAGTTTTAGTAATATCTATTCAATAATGTCCAAAATGTTTGGTGATATCTTAGTCTCATAAATTAACGTGTTTAGTTTGGTCAAATATTTTTAAATTTTGTAGCTAAAAGATGTAATTTGCTTCACTTTTAATTATTATTGGCATCGTGTAAGCAGAATCTGAAAATATAGTGCCTTGATGGAATAAACTGCCTTGTTACCTTTTCAGAATCCAATTTCATTTTCCATGATATGCTAACTCCTCTCTTATATTCTAAACAACCTGCTCTGAGATTTTATAACATGTCTCTGGGTCTTGTACCTGGGTCTTCTGGCTCAAATAGGGATACTACCTCTACTTCAGTATCTGAGGAATCATGAATGGTGCTGAATATTGTGCAATCATTGGTGACCATCCTCACTTTTGACCTTATGATGGAGGGAAAGTCATTGATGAAGTAGCTGAAAATTAGATTAGGTTCCCTCCAGTGTGGAAACAGGCCCTTCGGCCCAACCAGTCCATACCACCCCTCCAAAGAGCAACCCACCCAGACCCATTCCCCTACATTTACCACTTCACCTATCACTACGGGCAATTTAGCATGGCCAATTCACCTAACCTGCACATTTTTGGACTGTGGGAGGAAACCGGAGCACCCAGAGGAAACCCACGCAGACACTGGGAGAAAGGCAACTGTCTGTGTAGAGTTTGCACAGAGGCGGGAATTGATCCGGGTCTTTGGTGCTGTGAGGCAGCAGTGCTAACCACTGTGCCACCGTGCTGCCCACAGTAGTGCCAATCAAATGGACTGATTGTCCTGGATGGCTTCTTGAGTATTATTAGAGCTGCACACATCCAAATAAGTGGAGAATATTCCATCACACTCATGACATGTGCCTTGTAGATGGTGGACAGACTTTGGGGAGTCAGGACATGAGTTATTCACCACAATGTTCCTAGCCTCTGACCTGCTGTTGTAGCCACTGTATTTATATGGCGAGTCCAGTTGAGTTTCTAGTCAATGATAATCCCCAGGAAGTTGATAGTGGAGGATTCAGTGATGGTAACACCATTGAATGTCAAGGGGCAATGGTTAGATTGTGTCTTATTGATGATGGTCATCGCTACCATTTGTGTAACGTGAATGTTACTTATCAGCCTAAGCCTGGATATTGTCTTGGTCTTGTTGCGTTTGAACATGGACTGCTTCTGAGGAGTCATGAATGGTGTTGAACATTGTGCAGTTGTCAGCGAACATCCACACTCTTTACGTTATGATTGAGTGAAGGTCAGTGATGTAGCAGCTGAAGATGGTTGAACCTAGGTCACTGTCCTGAGGAATTCCTGCAGAGATGTCCTGGAGCTGAGATGACTGACATTCAGCAACCACAACCATCTTCCTATAATAAGGTGGAAGGCAGTTTTTTGTGATTCAAAAAGAACTCTGAGCCTTGTTTAAGCATAAATTAACAGCAAGTGGATTCCTGTAAATTTAATTTGGCTGAAGACTTTTGTCTAGTGACAATTCCTGACAGTCTTGTGGAGAATTACTAATCTATAATGTAGTAGTAAGCGGTTTACTTTTTATAGTGCATTTAAAACACTACACATTCTTGCAGCTGGAATAGTGAGTCATTGAATGTTTCCCAGGAAATTTTGTTTTAAACAATTTTCATTTGTTTGCAGTTAATTTGTCCCAACTCTCATACCTGACAATGTGAATGTATTGTGATTCATTTGAGGTTGTGAATCCTTTGGCATGAATTTAATGAGTCTTCTCTCGAAGAGCAATCGCTGCTGCAATAGTACTTTCTAAGATTTTATCACTTTATCTCAACATTTTCTGCAATTAGTATTTAATCTACTAGTTTAAGAGTCTCTTGTTATGTGAAAATTTACTAAATTCTGTGTTCTTTATTTTTGATAATTTCTTGCAATTTTTCTTGGGCGTGATTAAAATTCCACTGCTATAATTAATGCTTTATTAAAGAAAAATCTAACATTTTTTATTATGACTTCTGTAAGGAATGGTCCAATTTAAAAGAAAACATTTCATGCCTTAGTTTTTTAATGTATAATTTTAAAGTTTTTTTTTCTACACATGAAGTACATTTTTAAGATACAGTATTTCTTTCCAATCTAATTGCGGGCCCACGAGAGAGATTATCATTTCAGTCTGATTTGTGAGTTTATATTTTGTAATGAACAATGTAGTTTATGCAACATTGGAGTCAGAGTTTCTTTCCCATTCCTTGTCCCAGCTTGTGGAAGTGAATGAAACCACTTTGGTAGATTTTGCACTTAAATGGAATGACCCCAATAAAGGAAATATTGAACAGTTTTGTCTCTGACTATGTGCAATGTGTAATATTTGCACACATTTCTAAAGAAATAAATAAGGAACCACAGGATGGGCAAAATGTAATGCAAGTCTTGTCAGCCAACTGGAGAGCTTCCAACTGCCCTCCATTGACACTTTTTGGCAATCTGCCAATCAGAAGTTGACATCTCTTCATTGCTTAGCACTGGGTGGTGCTGGCTGCTCCTGGTCATAAACCCATCCAAGGACCAGGCTCTTGGAGAGACCTGTCCAGAGATTAGTGATGACTGTAGGGGGAGCTTAGGTGGAGCTGTGGGATTGGGAGAAGTGAGAGTTTCAGCAGCAATGGCAATGGTGGTGGCTCTCAGCAGGGAACCCCCATTCCCAGTACTGGGTTCCTCGAACATGCACTGTGTCTATGAATGTGGGACACCACCTTGGACCCTCACTAGCAAACCCAGGACTTACTTTTGAGGCTTCTGGCATTGTGATTCTCCTGTTCACCTCTGGGTGAATTCCAGTGATTCCAGGATAAGGCCCTAATGTTGGCATTAACTGCCCACAGGGAACTCACCTAGAGAAGGTGAATAGGCAAAACTATCCTGCCATGGATTTAGTTGGGACAAAGATAGAGAACACCTTTTCTCCTATCTGCCATCCAGCTATACTTGGGTTGTTCCCCCTCACTGCAACCTCTGCTTTGCCTTCTGGTTTCTGTTGCTTTCATTTTCTGCATGTCACTTCTTAACCTTTTTTTTTGCTCTTTTAATTTTAAGCTTCTCTTCATTTATCTTCTGGTCTGTATATGGATTTTAAGAATATGACTTAGCACACACATTTCAGAGGCCTCTATTTTCTTCCACAGATCTTTCCTGATTTATCCAGGTTTCTGAGGCATGCAGGAAAATAGATATTGGGCCAAATAACCAAGGAGTAAATTCACAGTCAGAATGTCATTCAGTTTGTACCTTTTCCCTGTTAAGACAGTGCTTTTTATTTCTGGAAGGAAATTCCAACCACAGATCTTTCAGGAATGTGGAGATTACCTAACATTTAACAGACCCATCATTATAAAGGATAGTGGGAGGAAGGCAAACCATGTCCCCATTTTCAGTGTAAACAGTTTGACAGCTCTGAAAGGGTAAGTTGATAAGATCACTGTGGGGTTAGGGTGCACGTGGGTAGGTTTCCAAGATATAATGTGAATGGTGTGTCAGGAAGTTGGAGTATTTAGGGTAGGGATATCACCCCTGGCATGGAGAGGGGAGTGGTGGATGGGGCTGTGTAAAGTCAGAGAGGGTGTTGTCAGGTGCAGGGGCAGGGTAGTTGTGATGTTTGGTCAGGAAGCAATGGGAAGAGTGTGTGTCTGGTTCTGAGTGAAGGTGGGGTTGGTGGGTCCTTGGAGGTCTTTCGTCTAATTTGAGGGTTGGGAGTGGGGTGTGGTCAGTTCAGCTTCTAGTAATTTTAAAGCATTTTGTGGAGTTTACTTTCAGGGTAAATATGAGTTGGGGTCTGTTAAACTTACCAAGGAATTAGACTAGGTTTTCAAACTTCAAACCTTTTCTCAATAATTATTAACTTAATTCAAGGGGACCCTCCAGAATCTCTGATTTTAGATGGATAATGTAAGACGGTTTCAAGAATAGTTGCCCACCAGAATCTTCAATTTTTTGGGGCAGAGTCTGCTATGCTGGGAATTCTGCAGTTTTCTAATGTGTAATTCCCATATTTGCTGCAGAAACAACTATCTGGCCAGTGGTAAATCAAGGCCATTATGTAGCATGTTAGATTTTTTTTTGCAAGTAAGGTTGCAAGTTTGGATTTTCTTGCTGGTAACATATCTTTCAGCTTCACAAATTAACTTTTCTCCACCACTATCCTCTTAATTTGGTTAGTGCATTGACCATCCTTTGTTTTTAAATCATTTGTCCTAAACAGATAAACTATTTTTACTTGTACCATTGTGGCACCATCCACTTTGAACTTCAAAATAGTTTCTTCTAATGTATTTCTTCTAATTACCATTGTTTTTATCTTCTTGATGTTCACATTCAATCCATATTCTAAACTTCTAGGTTTCGCTTGATCTATGGTAGTCTTTTCGGATACTGCAAGTAGCGCTGTCATCAACAAATTGCAAATTAAATGGTATTGTTTAAGAATGAAATGTGCTGTTGAAACTTTCATCTTGCAGTCTTGAGGACAGAATTACAAGAATATTAAAATGCAAAAGGAACACCAATTTATGCTGCATGAGAGAGAATTTCTATCTTAACGAATCTCTCTGATGGTTCCTCTTTGGCAAACTCTCTCTTTTGGCCTTTGCTGTGGCATCTTCCCACAAACTGCCAAAAGCTTCCAACAAAAGATTCTTGGGGTTGCTACCTATGACTTGAGTTGGGGTCTTTAATTTCTGAAGTTAATTCTCACCTTGAACTGGTCTTTGAGAAATTTCCAGATCTTTTATATGGATCTTTCTCATGTGGATAGACCAGATCTATTAATTCTGTGAAGCCCCTCCTTGCCAATGGCAAGCAATGTATTCAGACCTTTTTAACAGGACTATCTGTTGCTTAACCTATAAAATGGAATTGCACATGTTGTTCACTCAGTTGTAATTCAGTAAAGGTATCCCTGGATGACCTCAGTCCATAACTAAGTGTTTGCCTTCCATTTTGCTTTGCAGATCTTTACTTCCAAAACTAAAAACTGAACGTAATGCAGCATGTATTTCAATTTCTGGTTTGCACCTCTCTCTTCCCCATCCACCCTCTATTTTTTGCAATTTGCCTTTGCTTTTAACTGTTCACTTTTGCTCTTGGATTCAACCTTTAACTAAAGCATGGGATTGATTTTCACTGTATTTATTGTAAATTGGTGCTTGTGGTTCATATTTATGTATGCGATGTTGAATATTAATTATAGGTCACTTGATTTGTAATTTAAAATGATAAAAGAACCTCTAATTTTCATACTGTGTTGGCCTCTGAGGCCTGTTTGCGACAGTAACTTTTGAAAGTGGAAGTCAATGCCCCAATTGGCATGCTCATTCCCTGTTGCTGTGTATGGAGCATTGGAGCAGATGTGTGCCCACAAGCAGCTGTGTGCACATGCAGCTTAGCAAGAACATTGTTTAAATGTTAACAAGTTTGGCAATTAACTGTTCTATGGTGCATTGTCCATGGTAACTCACCTAGCAGTCAGCGTACACTTGCTAGTCTATCAAGCGCCTTTTCTCATGCAGTTAAGTCTCAATTTATGAGATTAAAACCACACCTAATGCTATGAAACGGTCAAATCCATCAGTGATCTCCAAAGATATGACTTTGAAGCGAGATATAACTAGGTACAAGGATGTTACATCAGACGTATTAGGCTGTTTACCAAAATGCACACAAAGACCAAGATATTTTTCTTTATCTACACAATGTCTTCAAGCTTGTAGTTGACAACATCATTCTCCTGGTTGGTTTGTTACACTTTGGTAAGTGCTAATATGTGCATTTACAAACAACAACTGCAAAGGATGAGAAACTACAAGAGTTACAAAATATCGTTGTTTAGGGATGGCCTGACAGTATTAAAGAATATTTTAGGAAGTTGTTAATTTTAGATTTTAATGATCTTGTATAAGGCAATAAGTAATTTTTCAAGAGAAAATTAAATTTAGTACCAGAAGCATGATTCCAAGATATCATGACCTTGTTAGATTAAAGGCACAAGGGAATGGAACATAAAAGACAGCGAGCACGTGAATCCATGTATTGACCAGGGATAAATCAAAGTATTCAAAAACACATGTGAGGCATGCCAAAATATTAGCAGAGGAGGGAAGCATTACATCTACAAGATTTTCTATGCATTCTTCAGATAAAAATAGCACGATTTATTTGATGTATAGGGAAGATTACATTTTTGAGATTACATTATTCCAAGATTTAGCAACATGTTGCTGCATCTCCGAATAGATATTGTCTGACAGTGGGTTAAATTCATTGCAAACCCATTTCAGGTTATGTGTACTCAGTGAGGAGTGACCTATGTCATGTTATCACCCTATTATCTATGCTCAAATTGCCTAGCACAATGTAAGGTTTATACTATCAAATCAATGATCATTAAGTGTTTTGCAGTGTGTTACATCTCACTGAGTAGGGCTCAAAATCAAATATCTACTATTTCTGAGTTGTCACAAAAGTTAAACATTTTAAAACAAGTGCACCCAATCCCCTAGTTTTCCTGGTTTTCACATCTAGGTTTCTGAACCAAGTTTCAATACTGAACAAGAATACTGTTATATGTAATTAGGACCTAACTACGGGTGAACAATTATAAATCATTGACATGCAACACTACAATTTAAAATTCCAATCCCTTTATAAATTACACTTTAAACACACCTGCTCAGATTTGTAAAGTAATAGACATTTACAGCACAGAAAAAAGGCCCTTTGGCCCATCACACATACACTAGTCAAAAACAAGCACCGAACTATTCAAATTCCATTTTCTAGAATTTAGCTCATAGTCTTGTATGCCTTGGTATCACAAGTGCACACCTAAATACTTCTTAAATGTTATGAGAGTTTCTGCTTCTATCACCCTGCTAGGCATTGAGTTCCAGATTGCCACCACCATCTGGGTGAAAAGGCTTTTCCTGAATTCTCCTCCAAAGCTTCTGCCTGTTACTGAAAATCATTGCCCCGGTCATTGATCCCTCTACCAAAGAGGACAAGTTTCTTCCTGTCTACCCAATCTATGCCCCTCCATAATTTCATACATCTCATTTTTGTGCTTTGTCAATCTCGACTGCTGTAAGCAAAACAACTTCACAGTCCCATCTCCCAACAAACCATCCAGGCAACATCTTGGTGAATCTCCTCTTCACCTTCTGTCACATTCTTCTGATAATGTGGATTCCAGAACTTTACACAGTACTCTCGATGTGGCCTTACTTACATTTTATGGAGTTCTACCGTAACCTTCCTGCTCTTAAATTCTATACCTTAGCTAATAAAGGCAAGTATGTCACATGCCTTCTGAACACTTTATCCATCTTTTCTGATAAGCTGGCACACCAAGATTCCTCTGATCCTTGATGCTTCCCAGGGTCTGACCATTCATCATATATTTACTTGCCTTGCTTGCCCTGCAAAGGTGCATCATTTCATATGTATCCTGATTAGCTGATCAGCTCATCTGACCAACCTGTCTAAGTCTTAGGCTTAATGTGAACCCAGTTACTTATGTGCCTAATGACTGTGATGTTTGCATATAATAGTGGCTGTAATAAATGTCTGTGGATTTTCAATACTAAGAGATCCATGTCCAGTTTCTTATGTTCCTAACGTAAGCGTGCACTTGTCAGAACATTACCTTGAAGTTGGTTTTCTTTGTTTACTTCCAGTGGTATGCAAAAGACACAAGGTTAAATGTTATGTCATTCCTGATAAAGGGCTTTTGCCCGAAGCATCGACTCTCCTGCTCCTGAGATGCTGCCTGACCTGTGCTTTTCCAGTGTCACACTTTTTTTACCAAAAGATACAAAGTGACTAGTTCATTGTAAAAGGTCTCTTACTTATCCATTAAATGTCGCAGTTTACAACAATTGCTGAAGGAAAGATGTGCTGGTTTTCTCCAGGTTTAAAATGGCTTTTCACTGTTGGAAACAGAAAGACAGTTTGTGTGCTGTTAGAGATCACCAAAGATCCTCGGACAGCACCTTACAAATGTACAAGTATTTCCATCCAGAAGGACAAGGGCAGTAGATACATGGGAACTCTTGCGTTCAAATACCTGTTTATTCAGTGGTTGCTATAAGTGTTGGGTTATTCCTGATTCTGATGAAGGGCTTTGACCCAAAACATCAATTTTCCAGCTCCTTAGATGCTGGCTTACCTGCTGTACTTTTCCAGCACTACTCTAATCTTGACTCTAATCTCCAGCATCTGAAGTACACACTTTTGTATAAGTGTCAGGTTACTTACTTTTCAAAACCTGCAGCGATCCTTTTAAACACCAATTTTCAAGAAGTTCTTCTTCAATTCAGTCCACAATTTTAAAAAAAAACAAAAATAAAATGACACTGCCTTTACAATGGCAGCAATGCAAATGGAGAAGAGGTTATTACCTCAGCACAGCTTATGCCTGGAAGGCAAGCGTGAATTACCTTGCCTGGCAACTAATTGCCTGACTTCCAAGGCTCAGATATTCGTCTTCAAAGATAGAGGAGAATGAAAGAGATATGTGATGAGCCAACAGGTTAAGAACTACTAAAACTTCGCACTGGGCAGAATGTGAGAGTTAGAAATATAAATACTTGTTTACTAACAAAGGTTTCTAAAGTACCTAACCAGTCCACATTATTTAAAATGATTCTTGATAATCATGTTACACTATGAAGCCATAATACAGCACACCAATTATGGACAAAAAGTGAGGAAAAACACTCCGAAGATTGTGTAAGTTGTGACAGAAACTAGCAGCAGACAGCCAAGCAATTAAACAAGTACAACAGAGAACAATGTGTATCTCTCCAGATAGGTATACCATCACCAGATCAGGATGAATTGTCAGACTTTAAAAGGATCATATTCAACTTTAGAATCTAGTCTTGTAAACTGTTATCTATTTGCATGACTATCAAATTGATAGCATATGCAATTGTGGGTTTGTGATGTGAAAAAGAAGGATGTTTCGTTACATTTCTGTCAGTATGTCAGTATAACTCTTCAACGCAATATGTCAATATGCTTTTAAGAGACATGCACATGGCATCACATACTCAATCATTGCATTTGACATAGGGATATAAAGATTACATACTTCATTTTAACTCTTGACTTGAAGCACGCTACACTGTTAAAAGCCAACAACTTAATGTGAGCCCAGCCACTTGCGTGTCGAGTGAACGTGATGTTTGCATGTAATAGTATCTGTAATAAATGTCTGTGTATTTTTCAATACTAAGAGATCTATGCCCAGTTTCGTGAATTACTAGGGTTAACATAAGCTTGTGCATCAAGCAAAATGTCCCACTGGAGGCAAAACTCCAATCAAGGTCTGTTGGATTATCAACTAGGAGAAAGTGAGGACTGCAAATGCTGGAGACCAGAGTTAAAAAATGTGATGCTGGAAAAACACTGGCCAGGCAGCATCCGAGGAGCAGGAGAATCGACGTTTCAGGCATAAGCCCTTCTTCAGAATTCCTGAAGAAGGGCTTATGCCTGGAACGTCGATTCTCCTGCTCCTGGGATGCTGCCTGGCCTGCTGTGTTTTTCCAGCACCACATTCTTCAACTGTCGGATTATCAGTTACATAATTGATGGAGCTGCTTCCCCTGGGATGCTAATGTCTGTTGTGTTTGAGTGACCCATGTGATTGCAGCAAATCTGAAGTGTTAATTGTAATGAACAAACTTAATTGTACAGTAACAGGTTTTACTGTGAAAGATAATGACTTTGTTAACATT
Organism: Chiloscyllium plagiosum; assembly: GCF_004010195.1. Taxonomy (NCBI): domain Eukaryota; kingdom Metazoa; phylum Chordata; class Chondrichthyes; order Orectolobiformes; family Hemiscylliidae; genus Chiloscyllium; species Chiloscyllium plagiosum. The sequence continues at coordinate 28,030,376 of NC_057735.1, forward strand.
CTTTTAAGTTGCTATATATGGACATCAAACCCTGAGCTGTTTAGATTGTGTGCCACAGAAACACATCTATGTCATTAGTCTTGTGAAATACTTTACTTGAGAATTTATTTTCAAAGCCAGTTTATATATTAAAAAAATCACATTTTATGAATGGAGGTTGCTAAATGAGATCTAATTTGCATTAGAACGTTATTTTCTCAAAGTACTTGGTTTGTTTTTGTTTTGTTAAAGATTGTGCCAACTGATGCATATCACATGGAATTTCATGGCCATTTGCCTGACACCTCTGGTTTCAGATCTGGCAGTACGTAACATTCCAACTCTCTGACCAACATGTGTGGTTGAGTTCTTGTCCTTTCTTTATCAAGGCAGTTAGTAAAACAGCTCTCCTCCTTTTACAAACCACAAGCCACAGTGGAATCTGTGACCTTGGTGACTAATGTCTAAGACAAGAAAAAGGATCGATCTTAGTTTAATTCAAAACTGGGATGTAAAAGAATTTGAAAAGTGAAGTTGCTTTTGCAGGCTTCTTGCTCATTAGTTTAGTTTTTCTGATTATATAGATTTTTTTCCCCCTTTTAAGCAAAATATTTTAAACTCTTTTATATGTATGCATTTATTATCCTAGAAGTTGAATGTGATGCATGGGAGAATAGATACTTTTTTGTGTATGATATTCTATTTGATAACTCATATAACATCTCCAGAATTTCATGTGAAGTGAAATATTGTTGCTTGTATGAGGTACATTTGGGATTTCTTAATATAAAACTTTATATAGAGTCTGAGAGCTGTACAGCATGGAAACAGACTCTTCAGTCCAACTTGTCCATGCTGACAGATATCCTAGACTAATTGAGACCCCTTTGGCAGCATTTGACCCATGTCCCTCTAAACCTTTCCCATTACTGTAACCATCCAGATTTAAATGTTGTAATTGTATCAGCCTTTACCAATTCCTCTGGCACTCCGTTGCTATAGTGAAAACAGCCTATTTAGCCTGTCCCTATAGCTCAACCATTCAACCCAGGCAACATTCTTGTAAATCTTTTTTGAACCCTTTCAAGTTTCACAACATCCTTCCTATAGCAGGGAAACCAGAATTGTATGCAGTATACCAAAACTAATGTCCTGTATAGCCACAACATGACCTCCCAACTTTTGTACTCAATGCCCTGACTAATAAAGGCAAGCATACCAAATGTGGCCTTCGCTATCCTATCTACCTGCGACTCCAATTTCAAGGAACTATGAACCTGCACTCCAAGGTCTTTTTGTTCAGCAACACTCCCCAGGACCTTACGATTAAGTGTATGAGACCTGTCTTGATTTGCCTTTCAAAAATGCAGCACCTCATATTTAGTTACATCAAACTCCACCTGCCACCCCTCGGCCCATTGGTCCATCTGATCAAGATCCTATCGTATCCTGAGGTAATCTTGGATTATATATCTCACAATGTCGAGAATCTAATTGTTAAAAGGTTGTTCTGCAGAACTGACGGTCAGGAGATGGATTAATTTGAATGTTCTCAATCCAAAATGTGATGTAAACCTCTGGTGGGCTAAATCTACCACTGTAGTGAAAAAGCTTCATTTTTGATCACCAAACTCTAAAGGGGAGTCCTATGGAATATATGAAAGTAGTTGGCACTGGACCCTTTGAGCTGATTCTTCGGTCTTTCTGAGGACGAGAATGAGTCAGCAGTGCTGAAAGGTTGTTGATCAGATCAGAGAGATGAATATAAGGATGTACAATGTTCTTTATTACGACCTCTACTCTTTTTAGTTTAGATTCCCTACAGTGTGGAAACAGGCCTTTTGGCCCACCAGTCCACACCGACCCTCTGAAGAGTAACCACCCAGACTCATTTCCCTAACACTATGGGCAATTTAGCATGGTCAATCCAGGCTGACCTGCTCATCTTTGGACTGTGGCAGGAAACCGGAGCACCGGAGGAAACCCACGTAGACAAGGGGACAATGTGCAAACTCCACACAGACAGTCACCCGAGGCTGGAATTGAACCTGGGACCCTGGTGCTGTGAGGCAGCAGTGCTAACCACTGTGCCACCCATTGATTTACTAATGACTTGAACTTGTGTATCGGGAGTTTGCAGTTAATAAAAACTTAGACCATAAGACATAGGAGCGGAAGTAAGGCCATTCGGCCTATCGAGTTCAATCTGCCGTTCAATCATGGCTGATGGGCATTTCAACTCCACTTACCCGCATTCTCCCCGTAGCCCTTAAATTCTTGATGTCACAAGGAATTGTAAGTTTCTATTAGTTCTCCCCTTAATCTTCTAAACTCCAACGAATACAATCCCAGTATCCTCAGCCGTTCCTCATATGTTAGACCTGTCATTCCAGGGATCATCCGTGTGAATCTCCGCTGGACACGCTCCAGTGTCAGTATGTCCTTCCTGAGGTGTGGGGATCAAAACTGGACACAGTACTCCAAATGGTGCCTAACCAGAGCTTTATAAAGTCTCAGTGGCACAACAGTGCTTTTATATTCCAACCCTCTTGAGATAATTGACAACATTGCATTCGCTTTCTTAATCAAGGATTCAACCTGCATGTCTACCTTTAGAGAATCCTCAACTAGCACTCCCAGAGAATCCTCAACTAGCAAATTGGCTTTGCGAATTTTCTCACCGTTTAGAAAGTAATCCATGCTTCTATTCTTTTTTCCAAAGTGCAAGACCTCGCATTTGCTCACATTGAATTCCATCAGCCATTTCCTGGACCACTCCTCCAAACTGTCTAGATCCTTCTGCAGCCTCCCCACTTCCTCCGAACTACCTGCCTGTCCACCTAACTTTGTATCATCGGCAAACTTCGCTAGAATGCCCCCAGTCCCTTCATCCAGATCATTAATATATAATGTGAACACCTGCGGCCCCAACACTGAACCCTGCGGGAACTTGCATGTGTACTACACAGTAACATTTATTGCAGAGCATGAAGAAGTGATGCATTTTGGAATATTAGAAAGGGGGAGACAACATATATTTAATGGTCTAATTTTAAAGGCGATACAGGAGTACAAAGAAATCAAGTTTCATGGACACATTCTTGAAGGTGGCTGAACAATTTCAGAATTTATATTTTTAAAATAAGTTTGTACAATCCTTGGCTAGAATATGAAGGCAAGAGAAAAACTATGGTAAATGTTTATGAATAGCATCAGCCAGAGTATTGTCTGCTGAGTATATTTTGGGGATGATGTAAAGTCTTGATTGTTACAAGGTCAGCCAAGTGGACTTCATAGAACATGAGTTCTCTGATTGGACCAGATTAACAGCCCCAATCTGGGAGCCATGGCTGACAGATATAAACAAGAGTGTCAGACATCCTGTTCGGTCTGAGAGCTGGCTTTGAGGGAGCCAGATCAGTGTCAAGGACTCTCCAAGTGTAACTAAATGGTAACCTAATATTGGAATGCCCCTTCTGTGAAGTTATTTGATAGACCTTGATCCCAGAAGCTGCTAGTCTTTGGTTGGTAGCTTCTGGCGATCTGGAAGTCAGTGTTGATCCCTGTGATATGCTGAGATACTTGCCCACACTAATCTGCCAAATCTTCATGAGTTGATTGGAATGTAATTAAGTGTATTCTCTTGACATACATGATCTGCACTTCTCAAAATAGAATCACAAAATTCCACCCTCTGATTTTATATTTGGCCAGGCTTCCATATGCTCTTCCACATCCATTAGTGAAGGACATTTTTTTTTCTTTCTTGGCAGTTTTGTAATAAGTGAGGAATATGCAGCAGAATGCTGTACATGATGCCTGTGTTGACATATTATGCAAGTCTTTTTGAGCAATTTTCCCCATTCCACATTGACTAATTTGCTACTTTATTAAGCATTATGGATGGATGTGCTCAACAGTACTTGAGAATGAGACTTTTTTTCTTTCTCTTGTTTGTTTTTTTTTTCAGAAATCTGGTGGTGCAGGAGGAACAAAGCCCAGAGGTAGACCCAAGAAACTGGTAGGTTACATGTTTGTTTCTCATTTTCTAAATAGTGCTGGGTTTGAACAACAACTATGCATTGAACATCCCAATATTAACTTGATGATTGTGACTTCATCACAACCAGCAGCAGTATCATGATCAGCAAAACTTGGCAGTTATGATGCTAGCAATTTCAAGTTATATCGGTCTGTCTGGGTGATGTTACTCACCCATAAGATGTTATAGTACATATATTTTTGAATTATGATTTAATTTAAGGTGACATTTAATGTTCTAAGCATTTCTATTTTATTGAATGCTTCCAGCCATATTTATCAAATAAATTGACCTGTTTTGAGCATTTTAATAAGTCTTGTGATATATATACATATATTTGGAATGTGAAGTGGGGAGGGGAAAGGCAAGAACCTGTATTGGATTTTTATGTTCCGAATCTGGAATATACTGCCTGGGAAACAGTAGAGATGGGAAACCTCAACCTTTAAAATGTAAGTTCATGAACACTTGAAATATCATAACATTCGAGGCTAGAAAGTGAGATTAGTGTAGAAAGGTCAGCGCAATCTCTGCCTACCGGTCCAGACCAAATTTATTTTTTTTAAATTACATTTTTAGTTGTAAGCAACACTAGTACTAGGATAACTAAAGCTACCCGAACATAAAGGTTGGCTTTTATGACTGCTTTTATTTTATATAGACTAAATTATATTTTAACTTATTCTGTTTAACTTGTTGCCACAATATGTCCATTTCCAATGCTGGTCTTTAAATTTAACTTTTTTTTAAATAACCCTTTTTTTCCCTAACATTTTCTCTTTTTTAAAAAAAAATCTTAAATTATTTCAGTTTCATTTTTTTGTGTGTTTCTTTCATCTTGCTTCTATGTCCATTTTGATAGTGAGTTACTTTTCAAAAGGTGTTCTCCACACATGATTACAGCTTTTAAGAGTGGATCCCAGTTAATCTAAAATCCCAGATGTGAAGATTAACATTGATTAACAAAGGATCCCATTTAGTTTGATCGATCTTTCCATTTTATTTTCTTGCTGATGTTCTTCCCTTCCATTTCTTTTATCCAAATTGTCTAAATGGCCACTATTTATTTGTTGTAGGTTGACTTTTCAGCTTGTAGAGAATAGAATGTCTTGTTCCCATTTGAGTTTCCAGCAAGGGTCATAGATAACCACAAAGAATGCTAATCCAGCGTACTTTAGGAACTTCAGGCCAATTGTCTCATAAATGCCATAAATGGTCAGGGAATGAACTCATTCATCACTCATTCATGGATCTAAACTAAAATCCAAGTCAATCTTTCTCCCTTCTACTTTTGAGCTATGGAAAGATCTGTTGAAAGAATGTATTTGTGATGAATGCTACAATCAATCAGTATCCAAATGACCAAAATTAGCTGCAATGCTAGAAAAGTAAAAAAGAAATCTCATCTGCACAGGCCATGTCTACCCAATGCTCTGAAAAAACTCAAGTTTGTAATTGAATAGTTTCCACCAGAATACTTTGAAGAGCAAAGTATTATTCAGACACAGTTTATTATATTATTTCAAAATTAAGTAAAAGACTTTGCACTAGGGACTATATTATTTAAATTGCTTGTCATGCTTCATTACTCTTTCTTTTAAAAAATACAAAAATGTTCTCTGGACATATCTATCTTTTTTTCATTGCTGTAATTAACCATAAATAATGATAACCACGATGATCTCAGATAAGTGGCTTATAGTTCATTAGCATGTTATTAATTCAGTATCAGTTTTATCACCTGCATCCTGATTTTGTAATTAGTTATTTTTATTTTTGCTTTCTGCACTAGTTTGCATCTCTCATCTACACTAATTCTGTAGGAGAAGATGGATTCTACATAATTCTAGATATTGATTTAAACCAAATAACTTTTATTTCCTTTCCTAATCAAATAATTCTGGATTGCAGTTTGTAATCCACAACAACAGTGGAATGACAAGGACTCGACTATTTTCACAAATCCTTGTCTTTGTGCAACTGAAAATGGCTGAAATAAGCACTGAAACTTGAAAAGAAAGAAACCCTTGAAAGCAAGAAACCTTGTGCATGTTGTGTGGTAACTGATCTGTAAATGTGCACTTCTGAATAGACTATTAATAATACCCCTACTTCACTAATCTTTCAAAGTTTATTTTCCACGCTAATGAAAGTCAATTTTGATTCTTCAATTTGCTTGAATTTTGACAGGAGAGTGGAGATGCAACATATCCTAACATATGAATAAGTTTCTTTTTATTTTGAGGTCATCCTGTTTTTCCCCAATTTGCCTAAACTAAATTTTTGAATTTAAGAATATATGAAAAATGTTTGTCCCCAGTCCCAGTGCTTATAAAAAAAAACACAAGCTGGTGAAAGCACATGGAAGTGATGAGTTGATTTGCCTTTCTCTCACATCCATTCTTTCAAAAATATTTTGCTCAGTGTTTCCACAGATGCACACAGTTTGAGGAGTTTCTGACTTCCCTTGAATCTTTTTTAGACTTCTACCCCTGTAGTGGTTGTAGGACTCAGTGTGAATGGATTAACAGTGCCACATTTGTGTTTGACAGCCTTAATATTGCAATGACATTGTGAAGTATAATAATATTCATAGAAATTTTGAGGAAAGCATGTTTCAAGCCAAAGCTTATACTTACTGTTAACTCTGCAAAACAAGGAATCTGAACAGAGTACAGTCAGGTCCACTATAACACAATGGTTGTATTCTTGTGCAACCCTGTATTATTAAAAGAAGTCATGCTTTAGAAACAACGTTTTAAGTATTGGCTCAGTAATACAACCTGTACAGTCCCCCATGCTGAGATAAATTGCTTAAAAAGGACCATGCAGCATTGCCCTACCGAGCCACACTTTCACCAATACAGAGCTTTGTGTACTTTCCCTTGTACCATCCACAAGGTGTCGACTCTCAATGGGATACAGTTGTACAAACAATGGAAATATTCTGATACCTTGTCTAATGACCATGAGAACCGTTTTCCACGTATGGAGTCAGCTATTACAAGGGGGCATAGCTTTAAATTAAGGGGTGGTAGGTATAGGACAGATGTTAGGGGAAGATTCTTTACTCAGCGAGTCGTGAGTTCACGGAATGCCTTGCCAGTAGCAGTGGTGGACTCTCCCTCTTTATGGGCATTTAAACAGGCATTGGATAGGCATATGGAGGATAGTGGGCTAGTGTAGGTTAGGTGGGCTTGGATCGGCGCAACATAGAGGGCCAAACGGCCTGTACTGCACTGTATTTTTCTATGTTCTATGTTCTAATTGGACATTCTTCATGTCTGCGTCCAGTCTGAGACTATTGACATGCTGCGTGACCGTGGGAGATATCACATTTGAGCCAGAGCATGTCATTATCTGAAAATCACCTATGCTTATTGACCATTCATCGGGCTGGATGGTGATTACGATTGGGAACCCCAATCGGATAACAAAAAATATCAAACAAAAGGGCATTGAGACGAATTGTTGATATCCTTCTGCTATGATAACTGAGCTTAAGTAATTTAGGATTCTATCTGTGACTTTCTGTGTTTTGTATGTCTTAATAACATTGGGTTATATATTATTCATCATGTCATTGGGAGAAACTGAATGTGGAAATGTTTGTAATATTTGTTTTTAAAAAAGACTCGAGAAAATGGGCGATGTAGAATTCTTAATGGGTTAGAAATTAGACAAGTTGTGTGCTTAAATTCTCTGAATAATGGAAAATTAGAGTCAAGCATGAATAGAACTAGATTTTCTGTCTGTTCGTAGTTTCTTTAGTTGGAGAAATCTGCCTTGCTGCAGTTAGACAACATGAGCTAATTGAACAGGTATACAACTTAATAAAATGTTGACTGGAATTTTGGTGGCCAGAAATGTACAAGAATCTGATAAGAGTCTTGATTATAATCTTGATTATAATTCTCATTAGTACCATCTGGCAGTTTCAGGAAATTGACCCTTAACATAATTTCCTGAACTCAGTTTGTGCAGAATTATATTAAAATGTCCTGTTGTTGGAAGTTTTCTACTATGTTCCCTTATGAAATTATCAAGTGTATTAATTCTTTGCCCTTTATTAAGAGATCTGGTTGAGTCAAAAAAATCTCCTTTGCTTAGTAGGTTCTTTTGATTACCATTGAAGGAGTTTTGTTTGTTAAGAGCTTCATTTCTGAACCCAGTTGGGAAAAATTATTTGAATCTAAGGCAGAACTATGAGGTGAACACTTCACTTCTGTTAAGAAAAGTTCCTTCCCTAGATATGAAGGAAAGAATAAAATTCTGATGGGAGGAACCCTCTTCCCTTATCAAAGCTCAGAAAAATAAGTGCATTTCCAGGTAATGAAATTATTCACAGATAATGCTGTCCACGTGAGAGAAGAGCAGCATCTAACACAAAGACCCATTTCTTTGTTCCTCCCGATTCCAAATATTGAAAAAAAGCTGGCAGAATCGGAGGAATTCATTTTCTCATGTTCTTTGGCTGGAGGAATTTAAATGAGAGCGGGTTGGTTATAGCAATTCATCCAAGTCAGGCTAGCGATGTTGCTTTGACACCCTGCAGGACGTACAATACCCATTTCCCAGGAATGACATCAGTTCTTTAGTAGCTCTTGTTCTATTAGTATGCACATTCTTGATGTTCAGTTCATACGGTTTGCAAATGGATTACTTGTTTTCATGTGATGACAGATAATATCCAAATGTTTGGCAAATCAGTATCTGCTATGTCAGTGGTTCTGTTAACAAATAGTTTATTTGTGATATCTCGGGTTGATTTTCTTTCTTTAAATAGATGACCTCTGAGAAATTACAGTTCTTTACCTTCAAGCCATTGTGGACAATTGTATTGACCTCTGTATCACACCCTGCTTTAATTCCTCTGATCTGCAGACACTTCCTAGACAAAGAAGGAAACTAACAGGAAATTATGCTGTTGAAGATGTCCCAATGGCAGGCTAAAAGAGACTTTGTTCTCCTTATAGCTGGCATCAGTAGGATAGTAAGGCACCTTCAAGATCTCCAAAGAGATGTGATGGGGCAATTGGAGGAAATACACAGGGCCATTAAGGCCCTGGAGGACACAGTTAATATCTGGATATCTGTCAGGTTATCCAAGGAAGCGAAATAAGAAATTGAAAAAGAAAGCTGGGAAGTACTATTGCAAGCTGGCATAATGGACAGACCAAGTCCTGCTAAAATTGTTGAAGGCACATTGTTTGCAACTGTCACCCACTATCTTTTAATGAGCATGCTAACTTGATTTTACTCCTTGCCAGTTATTTACAGAGGAACCGCGATTATCTGAATGAGATGGGCGGGCAGTATTTCATTCGGATAATTGATTATTTGGATAACTGACTCAATGTTCTCCTCTGGGACTCAGAGTTTTCTGAAGTTTCCTTTTACCTTGCTTTGCCTGCCTTGCTCCCTCTGTCTGTTCCAGGATTTGTCTCTGAACAGATACAACTCGTGTGTAAGGGACTGCAGCATTGCTGAAGCCTCTCCCCGCCACTGCTTCACTTCAATGGGATTGACAGATGGAGCACTTCCTGAGTCCACTCTCTGTTCAGGAGTCTAGGTGGCAACAAACTGGGATTTATACAAGGCTGAATTGGCTCAGCTGCTTCCAATACAAAGGGCACATCCCTCAGAATCTGACCAACTCCAATTAACAATACAATAATTAATGCCTCCTTACCAAAATTGAATTCTGAACTATGTCAAACTGACTATTCTACTGACAAAAGCAGCCTACACTTTACTAAAGTAGCATATAGATCCTGCCTATATAACTCTAGAAATGCTTTAAAGAAACTTTGTGGATGCTAGCTTTGGTCTGTTTATCAAAGCAGATGTTTTGCAGAATTCCCCAGTGATCCAGCTTGACATGTCCCAAGGATGCCAGGTTCTCCCTTGAAATACTCCCTATCTTTATCATTTGCTTCCCATTTGAATCCATTGTTGCAGTTCAGTGTTTGGTTGAAATCCAATTAATTCTGTTAAATATTTGTTGTGAAAGAGAGAGCATTTTTGCTGCTGTAATTTCTAGCGTTATGCAAGTGCTATGGAAGTGAAATAAGGGAGAATTGCACCCAAGTATTATTTTCATCTAGTTTTACAAACTGGTAAATTTGTGACAGAGCATAAGTATGTTCATTTATATTTAAAAAATTACTCTGGTACTACGAATCCTCTGCTACTTGAATGGTAAGGTATGTTACATAAAATATTAAATGATGAATAGAAGCAGACGTTGTAGTAATAAATATCAATTAATTAACTTACATACAAACTAACGTCTGTATGAGGTGTATAGGGTATGCCACTTGTAGCAGTGGACTAGGACTAATGTTATTGAGTTATACTTAAATGTGAGACTATTATTACTGTCCTCTAACCTGTTTACTGCAGTCATATCAATTTCAACACCAGGTTATAAAGTTGGATGCCTGAGGACATGTTTTCAACAACTTTCAATTATCTTAACGTCCCAAAGTACTTCACAGGAGGCTGTCAAGCAAAACTTGACATTGAGTCACATAAAGAAATATTGGGGCAGATGGCCTAAAGCCTTATCAAAAAGGTAGGTTTTAAGGAACATTTTAAAACAGGGTAGTTCAAGGCAGAATCTTATGAAAGGAATTCCAGAGATTAATACTTGGACAGTTGAAAGCAATGTTATTAATGTTTAGAACTATTAAAAACAGATGCACAAGAAGTTAAATTGAAGGGACATCAGGAACAAAGAGCTAGACACACACAGGCGACTGACTGTGTGGAGTTTGCACATTCTCCCCGTGTCTGCGTGGGTTTCCTCCGGGTGCTCCGGTTTCCTCCCACAGTCCAAAGATGTGCAGGGTCAGGTGAATTGGCCATACTAAAAAATTGCCCGTAGTGTTGGGTAAGGGGTAAATGTAGGGGTATGAGTGGGTTTCACTTTGGCGGGTCGGTGTGGACTTGTTGGGCTGAAGGGCCTGTTTCCACACTGTAATCTAATCTAATCTAATCTAAACATACACACACATCAGACACGTATGCACACATGCCAACATTACTGGGTCTGGAAGACACATGGGTGAGGTAGCCCTTTAATGAGGCTTTTGCAGTTCTTTTTGTTGCCCATTGCATTTCTCACCAGATTGATTTAAAGCAGTTTGAGTCATTTATGCAAGGCAGCAGAAATTTAGTTTAGAGATTGCCATGTGGCTGTGGTTGAATGTACTCGCAGGTACTGCTGTGGAAGGTAACAACATCTGTAAGATAATTAATGACTGCTTAACTCTTTTTGTTATGTCAAAGATTAATAAAAATTGATTCTGAGGTCAGCACCTTTACAACTCTAATGGTGACTGAGGCATTATCTCTTTGCTGGATGATGTATCCTGCAGTATGGTTTCTGATGACCCACATGTTGTATATTCACACTAAGGTGTGATGTGTATGTTATGAATGTAGCTGTAAAAGATGTTAAACATTATATTTTATATTAACTCTCTATCTCAAAGTCATGAGGCAGGTATGACAATTTGGCCCAAAAAGTAACTGCAGGATTGAAAAGGGAACAGTTTGTAGTAAGGAAACAGTTTTCCATGCATCTATTATGGCCCTCCTTCCTGTTGGACAGCCACAATGTGACCATCTGATGGTTGATTGGCACAGAGGCGGGGCGGGGGGGGGGGGTGTGGGGGTGAGAGTGAGAGTTAATGGATCCCTCTATATCTGTTCCACTTCCTTTACTCCTCCAAGAAATAAGAAATATCACCCAGAGTTTTTTAGGGAGTGCAGGAGGTCACAGAATTGGAAAGGTATGAGGCTAATAAGTGTTTTGAAAATAATGTTTAGATTTAATTTTTACATCCCTGTCAGGCCAGAGAAGATGCACGTTAGTGAACATAGGCGATGGGTGACTATGACTTGGGATATGTGCAGCTGATCTTTGGATGCGTTCATTTTTAGGGAATGTGCCAGATGGGTGGCTAGCAAGTCCAGCATTGAAATATTTGAGATGAGAGGTAACTGAGACAATCTGAGGATTTTGGAAGCAGATGAGCTGAAGCCGCGGTGAAGATTGTCAATGTAACAGAGTTGGAACTTAGTGATGGTGGGGATATGGTGTTGGAAGCTCATCATAGAATAAGATTGTTCACAAACTCAGTGTCCTGTCAGGTTTAGCCACAGACAATGGCAAGGTGAATGTAATTAGTGTCAGGGACTGTCACATATCAGTCTGCGTAGTATTTCGCTAGAGGAAACTTCTGCTCATTCAGCACTAGATGTCTCGCAAGCAGAATGAGAAATCGGAAGCAGTGGAGGATTCAAGAGGTGGTGGCGAGATAGAACTATCAATATACATGCGGAATTCGATATGTTTTTGGATATTGTTGAGAGGCAGAATAACAATGAAAAATAGGAGTGGGTTGAGAAATCCAACAGTGCCGGTACACTACAAATGTAAGTTACTTATTTTTTCTTGACTTGAAGTCCAGGCACTGTGGTATCTTGTCTAGTGCAAATGTGCTAGTTGAAGAGCAAGTCCAAGCAATGGTGTGGTGCAATGGCTTCCAGCTGATTTACCTGCAGTCAGTAACATAAACTTCATATCGTCACTCTCCTGTTTGGTCTGACCTACTCACTTCTGGTTTCTAACACCCACTGGCTTGCTGATAAGTAAGATAAGTCAGGCTGTTTTTTTTTAAATCCTCCGTGGTGTGTAGTGAGGATGTTGAGCCTGATGCATTGATTGGTTCAAGAGGTATGAAAGATGTTCAGCTTTAGTCATACCAGAGACCACAGAGTTGCTTCTAAGTTATATAATTTCTCATTTTTCCCCACCTTTCCTTATTCACAAACGAGAGTAATTTTGATTTTCATTTTAAATCTCGCAGCAAGCTTCAAAATAGTATTAATTGTCCTGTGCCGTCATGTTTTTCTATGTATCACTAATTTTCCTTTCGACACGTTCTCCAGTCAGAAACAGAATTGGAGAATGATAACTATGCATGCTATTTAGAATCTTTGTCAGCATATTGAAATTATCTCCACGTTCCAAATACTGTTTTTACAATGCTTTCTGCAGCGTTGACATTTATGCATCCTCGTCATTGCGGTATTTACATGTAAAAATAATACCATTGTATATGCACTGTATTCTAATTATTTAGTACCTAACCTTAAATGGAGTTTGCTGGTTGTTTTTAGAAAGGAGAATTGCATTATGTTTGGAGGCTTGCCTCTGCTACGGCAAAATACTGGTTTAGTATCTCCTCCAACTCCTGTGATTCCACACAAGGGCTGCCTTGCTGATCCTTGAGGGACCTTATTCTCTCCCTAACTACCCTTTTATCCCAAATGTATTTATAGAATCTCTTTGGATTCTCCTTAACCCTATTTGCCAAAGCTATCTCATGTCTCCTTTTTGCCTTTCAGATTTCCAATTTAACTATACCTACTGCCTTTATACTCTTTTAAGGATTCACTCGATCTCTGCTGTCTACACCTGATCTTTGCTGGATGCCTTAAAATGCATAAAGGTGGATATAAAGGACCCAATTAAGTGTACCGTAGAACTCTGTGAGAAGGATGTAAGTTTGCTCGCTGAGCTGGAAGGTTCATTTTCAGACGTTTTGTCACCATATCAGGTAACGTCATCAGTGAACCTCCGGTGAAGTACTGTTGTTATGACCCATTTTCTATTTGTGTTTAGGTTTCCTTGGGTTGGTGATGTCATTTCCTGTGGTTTATCTCCGAGAGTGGCAGACAGGATCCAAGTCGATGTGTTTGTTGATAGAGTTCTGGTTCCTTACATACAGATGAGGAAGCACATCACTTTCACGGAGACAAGACATCCATCCTAGGACAAGCCAAACAGAAACACGCACGAGAATTCCTAGAAGCATGGCATTCGTATTGAATTGAATTTATTGTTACATATACCAAGGCACAGTGAAAAGCTTTGTCTTGCGAGCAATACAGGCAGATCACATAGTTAAATAGCATTGATAAGTAAATAATAGGTACACAGTGGCAAAAACCAAAACACAGGTACAGGCGAATGCTAAGAGTTTGAGAGTCCATTCGGTATTCTAGCAACAGTAGAGTAGAAACTGTTTCGAAACTGGCTGGTGCGTGTTCAGGCTTCTGTACCTTCTCCCTGAGGTTGTAGAAAAGCATTGCCAAGGTGGGATGGGTCTTTGAGAACGCTGGCGGCTTTTCCTTGACAGCGGGCTTGGTAGATGGATTCTATAGATGGGAGGTTGGCCTTTGTGATTGTCCAGGCCGAGTTCACCACTCTCTATAACCGTCTCTGATCTTGAATGGTACGGTTGCCATACCAGGTAGTGATACATCCAGACAGAATGCTCTCGATGGCACACGTAAAGAAGTTGGCAAGGGCATTCGCTGTCATGCCAAATTTTCTCAGGTGCCTGAGGAAAAAGAGACATTGTTTGGCCTTTGTAACCAGTGCGTCCACATGAAGAGTCCAAGAAAGCTTATTGTGGATGACCACTCCCAAGACCTTAACACTCTCCACTCATTCCACCTCTGTGCTGTTAATGAGTGGGGGACATGTGTAACATCCTGCCGAAAGTCAATAATGAGTTCCTTGGTTTTGCTGGCATTGAGAGCTAGGTTGTTCTCAGTGCACCATTTTTCCAGGTCTTCCACCTCCCGTCTGTAGTCTGTTCCATCGCCATTTGAGATTCGACCGACTATGTTGGTGTCATCAGCGAACTTGTAAATAGTCTAGTATTTGGTGATGCCGCCATGGGTATACAGTGAGTACGGTAGGGGGCTGAGTACACACCCCTGGGGGATCCCGTGTTGAATGTCAGTGAGGATGAAATATTGTCCCCAATCTTCACTGATTGTGGCCTGTGGGTCAGGAAACTGAGAGTCCAGTAGCAGAGAGTGGGGCTTAATCCAAGATTACTAAATTTAGTAATCAGTCTCAAGGGAATAATAGTGTTGAAAGCTGAACTGTAGTCAATTAGTAGGATTCTTACGTAGCTGTTCTTGATGTCAAGATGTTCTAGGGAGGAGTGAAGGGCAAGTGATATGGCATCTGACGTGGATCTGTTGATCCGATAGACAAATTGGAGTGGGTCAAGAGTAGTGGGGAGGCTGGAGTTGATTAATGCCATGATCAGCCTTTCAAAGCACTTCATGACCAGTGATGTTAAGGCCACTGAGCAGTAGTCATTGAGACATGCTGCATGAGCCTTCTTAGGCACAGGGATGATGTTGGCCCTCTTGAAATAGGCAGGGACAGTGGCCTGCTGCAGGGAGAGGTAGAAAATGTCCGAGAAGACCTCTGCCCGTTGATCTGTGCATGCTCCGAGTGCACGTCCTGATACTCCGTCTGGTCCCATCGCTTTCCTTGGAGTCACACAAAGGAAAACTGATCTGACCTCTGTTGGGATAGGTTCATCGGGACTTGTCAGAATTGGTGTCACCTCTCCACCGCAATTCTGCTCAAAGCGAGCATAGAAGGTGTTAAGACGATCTGGGAGGGATGTGTCATGGTCTGCTATCTTGCACTGTTTCTTTTTTTAGAATCTGATGTCATTCAGTCCTTGTCATAGTCGCTAGGTGTCTGTCTGGGTGTCTAGTTTGGATCAGTATTGGTCCTTGGCTGTCTTAATGGCTCTGCGAAGGTCATACTTGGATTCCCAAATTTGAGTGGGTCTCCTGATCTGAAGGCCTCACACCTGGTTTTTCGCAGGTTCTGTATGTCCTGATTCATCTAGGGTTTCCTTTTGGGGAACACCCAGATTGACTTCCTCAGTAGGCAGTCCTCCACACACTTGCTGATAAAACCTGTGATGGTGTAGGCATACTCGTCCAAGGTACCTGCGGACTGATTGAACGTGGCCCAATCAGCCGATTCTAGACAGCACCGGAGTTGATCCTCTGCCTCCTCCGACCAGCACTGCATCTGTATCCATGAGGAGTCTCCTGCTTGAGCTTTTGCCTGTAAGCCGGGAGAAGAAACATGGCATTGTGGTTGGAGTTCCCGAAATGAGGGTGGGAGCTAGTACGGTAGGCATCTTTCACAGTGATGTAGTAGTGGTCGAAAATGATCAGGCCCCTGGTGAGGCAGGTAATGTTCTGGTGGTACTTGGGCACACCTTCCTTAGATTGGCTTGATTGAAGTCGCCAGTTACATTAAACAGGGCCTCAGGGTGTTCCGTCTCCAGGGTGTTAGTGATGGAGTACAGCACACCCAGAGCTTCCTCAAACTTTGCTTGTGGCGGTGTGTACACCGCATTTTCAACCGGAACTCTTATCAACAAACACATTGACTTGGATCCTATCTGCCATCCTCTGAGAAAAATAACAGGAAATGGCATCGCTACCAGAAATGGCATCGCTACCAGAAATGGCATCGCTACCAGAAATGACATCGCTACCAGAAATGACATCGCTACCAGAAATGACATCGCTACCAGAAATGACATCACCAACCTAAGGAAACCTGAACACATAAATAGAAAGCGGGTCATAACAACAGTGCTTCACCAGATGTTCACTAATGATGTAACCTGTTATGGTGACAAAATATCGGAAAATGAATCTTCCAGCTCAGCGAGCAAACTTACATCCAGAACCTCAACCTGAGCTACAAATCTTCTCAAAACTTGCTAACTCTGTGAGAAGCAATTGCTGGGCCCCTTGCTGAGATATTTGTAATCATCAATAGTCACAGGTGAGGTGCTAGAAGACTGCAGGTTAGCTAACGTGGTGCCACTATGTAAGAAAGGTGGGAAGGACAAGCCAGGGAACTGTAGATTGGTGAACCAGACACCGGTGGTGGGTAAGTTGATGAAGGGAATCCTGAGGGACAGGATTTACATGTATTTAGAAAAGAAAGGACTGATTTGGGAAAGTTAGCAGGGGTTTGTGCGTGGGAAATCATGTCTCATGAAGTTGATTGAGTTTTTTGAAGAAGTAACTAAGAGGATTGATGAGAGCAGAGCAGTGGACATGATCTATATGGACTTCTGTAAGGCATTCGACGAGGTTCCTCAAGGTACACTGGTTAGCAACGTTAGATTTCATGAAATACAGGGAGAACTAACCATTTGGATACAAAACTGGCTTGAAGGTAGAAGACAGAGGTGGTGGTGGAGGGTTACCTTTCAGTCTGGAGGCCTGTGACCACAAGGATCAATGTTGGATCCACTGATTTTTGTCATTTTATACAAATGATTTGGATGTGAACATAGGAAGTATCGTTAGTATGTTTGCAGATGACACCAAAATTAGAGGTGTAGTGGACAATGAAGGTTACCTCAGTGTACAATGGGATCTTGATCAGGTGGGCCAATGTGCTGAGGATTGGCAGATGGAGATTAATTTAGATAAATGTGAGGTGCTGCATTTTGGAAAGGCAAATCAGCGCAGGACTTATACACTTAATGGTAAAGTCCTGGGAAGTGTTGCTGAAAAAATAGACCTTGGAATGCAGGTTCATAGTTCCTTGAAAGCGGAGTCGCAGATAGATAGGATAGTGAAAAAGGCACTTGGTGAGCTTTCCTTTGTTGGCCAGTGCATTGTGTATAAGAGTTGGAAGGTGATATTGCGGCACTATGGGACATTGGTTAGGTCAGTTTTGGAATATTGTGTGCAATTCTAGTCTCCCTACTATTAGAAAGATGTTATGAAATTGTAAAGGGTTCTGAAAAGATTTACAAGAATGTTGCCAGGTTTGGAGGATTTGAGCTGTCGGGAGATGCTGAATAGGCTGGGGCAGTTTTTCCCTTGAGTGTCAGAGGCTGAGAGGTGACCTTATAGAGGTTTATAACATCATGAGGGGCACGGATAGGGTAAATAGACAAAGTCTTTTCCCTGGGGTGGGGGAGTCCAGAACTAGCGGGCATAGGTTTAAGGTGAGAGGGGAAAGATTTAAATGGGACCTAAGGGGCAACTTTTTCACACAGAGGGTAGTGCGTGTATGGAATGAGCTGTCAGAGGAAGTGGTGGAGGCTGGTACAATTACATTTAAAAGGCATCCGGATGGGTGTATGGATAGGAAGGGTTAAGAGGGATATGGGCCAAGTGCCAGCAAATGGAACTAAATTAGGTTAGGATATCTGATCGCATGGACAAGTTAGACTGAAGGGTCTGTTTCTGTGCTGTACATCTCTGACTCTAACTTTTGTTTGTTTTCTGTCTTGATGTATTATTGATGGTAGGGAAAATAGACTGTGTCAAGTATTTGATTCTTCCAGACTTCACAATGGCAGACCCCTTTTATTCTATGTGGAATTGTTGGTCTGTTGCAAGGCTTCTGCTGGAGAAACATTCAACATTGAGTGAATGTGAACCTTAAAATGGTCTAGACATTTTGAAGCAATTAACTGAGAATTATGAGGATTCCACTACTAATGATTCTGTCATGGAAGCTATTTTTTGAGCAGTGTGGGGGCCTATTTACTAGATTTGAATCCTAATTTATGAAAGGAAATTGTAGCATGGCTGAATTATCTGACACCGATTTAATGGGTGAGAAGCATTTGAATTGTTGGACTGTGCATGGTGAAAACTGGGCTACATCAAAGGCTAAATAATCATCTTTTGAAGATTTCTGAAATGTAAAACCTGGGTACTAGTAAGCATTAATTTTGCTCATTGAATTTTAAATGGCTCTAACAAGAATATAATGAAATAGTTAGTAGCTAATCAGACCAGAGACAAACATCAAAGAAGACAAACTGAATTGTACAAAAGTAATTAACTTTTAAAGGTCACATCCCTTTGTAAGATAAATTTTATGGTTCAAGATGTCTGATAATTTATTTCTTTCACACAGGATGTATCGTTGTAATGGCTGTTTTGTTATCTTAATGCCACTGGTGATCCAAGCTGATAGACCATAAAAAGCTGCCTTGTGGGTGGGTTTTCATGCCTGTGACTTTCAATGAGGCAAATGTTGTTAATCATTTTATCTTGACATTTGTACCACACGCAAGCAGAATTAAAAATATTTATCTTTTTAGATAAATACATGATTGTATATATTGCATTATAAACCAGTTTGATTAACAAAGCTTTAAGGTATGGTCATGATCAAAATGACCTAGGTTCACAGTTTTATTTCGTCTGCAGCTGAGCTCATACCTGGTCACATAAACAAAGCTTGACTCCCAAGCAATTAGACAGGTATAAGCAACCGCTTCATTAAAGACGAGGATATAACAGACCAAATTATTTTTCTGTGCTTTAAAATTCGGTGAATTTCCATTCTTATTTCTTAGAAAAGGACTTCCAGTTTTTTTTTAGAAAAGGTGTTGTTTTTATCTTTGGCCTCTTCTCAATTTGTATTTGTTCTGGCTCAGTTTATTCAGTCAAATTTATTTCTTTGGAAGTCCTTATCTTGGGCAGGCTCCATTCTTATGTTTTAACTTAAGGCAACAATTGTGAGGTTAAGTCCATTTTTCTGATTTATAATTTGCTAAAGATACAATGAGTTATATTTAAATCTGAAGTATTTGATGAGCTTGCCTTATGATCAGTAAACAGGTATGATCACTACCTGTCTCTATATGTATGATGCAGTAATTGTAACTCTTTTGCTCGCATCTGAACAGTGAACTGTGGCATTGTGTGATCCGTAGCTTCCTGGTATTCATGTCTTCTGTCTGTATGAAATATTGCATGAACTGTTGTTGAAGTGCTTTCCTATTCAAATGTACCACAAATGTGGTGCAGAGCAAAGCATCCACAGTAGCCGGATCTCTTTTTCAGAAGCATAGTCCTCTTTGTGATTTTTGTTTTCAAAAAGATACTCTGACACTAGTCATATACCCTTCTTTCAATTGTGTTGAATTATGGGTTTATAAATGATCAAAGTTTGGTTATCTAATTGTCAGTTTGGGATCCAAATAAATGGCAAAAAGAGGAGACTTTTTTTCTTTCAATCTAGGCAGGATTTAAGCCTTGGGGGATATCTAGTGTAAAAGTCATTAGCAGTATGCCAGTACCTCACCCTAGGCAACATCATCTTTGAGCCTAGACAGAGAATGTTGGTAAGCAATTTACCTGAAGTGAGCATCAAAACTGAGCCCAAACCAACATTTTCCAGCAGAGCACAATTGATAGCGACCAGAAGTGGGAAACCTTGTGTATTCCCTTTCTTACTTTGAGCATAAGAATATCAAAGGATGTAGGATATTGAGAATAGAACCTACGACATGTTATATGTTCTGGTATTCCAGCATGAAATGCCTTTACTGATGAGACTGTCATGATCTCAATGGCTTCTTTAAATCTCTTCTCTGAATATCTCAATTATGGGGTTCCAGTCCACATTGATTTTTATGAGTAAAAAAATATATTTTCTGTGTCAGCAATGATTTGCTCAGCTATAACATTTAGAGAGAGATTCAACGGAGAGGATTGATTTAGTGATGGGGTTCAAAGGTGAAGGGTTGGATTTTTGCCCATCAGTAGCCAATTGAAAAGGCTCAATTATCTACAAAGGCTTATTGCAATAAGCCAATTAGAACTTGTCAGTTTGACTGCCAGCTGCCCTGAGACATTTGGCATTTGGCAGTCTCCTTGGAGTAGATTGAAAGGCTAATACTCCAGTCAGTCTTTGAGGCACTCCCTGTACATCTGACCTCCGATGCAGCCAAAGTTCGCTCTCTTTAAGGGTTTGTAAACCTGGCTGTTGAGGCTATTTTTTTAAGTTAAAAGTTTTAATATGTGCAGAGAATGCACCTCAAATGGGAAACACTCCTCCGTCTTCTGACCTGAACTGCTTCATCTCGGAGGGCTTAATGGTTCAAACCAGCTTCCTTAATTAGATGATAAATTCACCCTCTGGCGTCTAATTGGCCAACTTGGAAAATCGCTTCCAGGTGAAATGTTTTCTGCACAGTAAAGGGCTGCGACCCTCATTTAATCTCCCCTTCATGTCTCAACCCAAAATCCTGCTCAGTGGCTTCAGTCTTTCCAAACCTCAGCGATGGAAATGTTGTAACTCATCAAAGACTAGATTTCAGGCAAATAATATGATAGTGTAATAGTTGAAAAGAATAATGGAGAAATAGAGCTTGTGTCTTCAGGAGATACAATAGATGTAGTGATTATATTTGTGGACCTGTTGTCCAAAGGTTTTGAATAATGATCCAGAGACATGAGTTTGGATCCAAACTAGACTCCTGAAGAATTTAAATTGAATTAATTCAATAAATCTGGAATGTAAACTACTTTCAATCATGATGGCAATGAAACTATCTGATTGCCATGAAAATCCACTTTTTTTTAGAAGATGCCATCTGTTCTCCTTATTTGTTTGTCCCATATGTCTCTCTAGTAATGTGGTTGATTCCTAACTACCCCCTAAAATGTCTTGAGAAACCATTCAAAATGACACAACACATTTTTAAAGACAGTTGATGGTGGGCAATCAATCCTGGGCTTGTCAGCAACACCCTATTCTTGTATACAAAGTATCTAAGAAAGGTCTTAGAATGCAGATGATGAAGAGGGGGATAAGAGAAGGTGAGTGAACATCTATTTGGGCAGTGGCTAAACCTGACACTACATGTGCAGTGTCACCCACCCGCCCACCGCCCTCCTCTAACCGAAAAAAAAATACTGTGGTGTGTTGATAAGGTAAGGCTTTTCTTTTTTTTATCGTGTGCTGCTAAGTAGTGTGAGTGATTAAAAATTTCTTTTTTTCCATTTCATTTATCCTTTCTTTGGTATTATAGTTGGACTAAGTTAAGTTTAAGAGTAAAAATAGCAGCAGACCCCAGACCTGTGTTATGCTCCTCTTGCTCAGTGTTGGAGCTCAGGGATGGTGTGTCTAATGCCCCTAACCCCTTCATGTTCAAGAAGTGTGTCCAGCTGCAACTCTTGTTAGCCTGCATGACCATTTTGGAGCTATGGATGGACTCATTTTGGAGCATCCATGATGTTGAGGAGGTCATGGACAGCATGTTTAGCGAATTGGTCACACCGCAGATTAGGATTGCTGAAGGAGAAAGGGAATGGGTGACCAAAAGATATAGAAAGAGCAGGAGGGCAGTGTAGGTGTCCACTGCGATCATCTCCCTCCAAAACAGGTATACCGTTTTGGATACAGTTGGGAGAGATGGCTCACCAGGGGAATGCAGTAGTAGCCAAGTTCATGGCACCATAGCTGGCTCTGCTGTACAGAAGGGTGGGAAAAAGAGTGGAAGGGCTATAGTCATAGGGGATTCAGCTGTAAGCGGAGTAGATAGGCGGTTCTGTGGTTGAAACCAAGACTCCCAAATGGTATGTTGCCTCCTAGGTGCATGGGTCAGGGATGTCTCAGATCGGCTGCAGGGCTTTCTGAAGGGGGAGGGTGAACAGCCAACCGTCATGTTGTATATAGGCACCAATGATACAGGTAATAGATGGGATGAGGTTCTACAAGCAGAATTTAGGGAGTTAGGAGCCAAGTTAAAAATAGGACCTTGGAGGTAGTAATCTCAGGATTTCTACCAGTGCCACATGCTAGTCAGAGTCGAAATGAAAGAATAGGCAGGATTAATGAGTGGCTTGAGAGATGGTGCAGGAGGGAGGGGTTCAAATTTTTTGGACATTGGGACTACTTCTGGGGGAAGTGGGACTATTATAAATCGGATGGTCTACACCTAGGCAGGACTGGAACCAATGTCCTAGGGGTGCTTTTGCTAATGCTGTTGGGTAGGGTTTAAACTAATATGGCAGGGGGATGGCAACCAAATGAGGTGGTTAGTGGACAGTAAGGAGGTAGTAACTAAAACCTGTAAGGAAGTGGGTAATGAAGTCAGCGTGACTAAGGGGAGGAGTAGGCAGGACGCAAATGATGAACACCAAGGGACAGGTGGTCTGAGGCGCATTTGTTTTAATGCGAGATGTATAGTTAGTAAGACAGATGAATTTAGGGCTTGGATTAGTACCTGGGAGCATGATGATGTTGGTATTACTGCAACTTGGTTGAGAGAAGGGCAAGATTGACAACTAAATATGTCAAGATATTGATGCTTCAGGTGAGGTAGAGAGGGAGGTAAAAAGGGTGGAGGAGTTCCTTTACTGGTCAGAGAGGATATCACAGCTGTGCTGATGGAGGACTCTAGCAATGAGGCAGTATGGACAGACCTCAGAAATAGGAAGAGTGCGGTAACAATGCAGGGGCTGTACTACAGGCCTCCCAACAGCAAGCATGAAATGGAGGTACAAATTTGTAGACAGATTATGGAAAGTTGTAGGATCAACAGGATGATGGTGATGGGAGATTTTAATTTTCCCAACATTGACTGGGATTCACTTAGTGTTAGAGGTTCAGATGGAGCCGAATTTGAAAGGAGCATGCAGGAGGGGTTTATCGAATAGTATATAAATAGTCTAACTTGGGAAAGTGCCATACTGGACCTGGTATTGGGGAATGAGCCTGGTCAGGTGGTTGAAGTTTCAGTAGGGGATTACTTTGGGAATAGTGATTACAATTCTGTAAGTTTTAGAATACTCATGAAGAAAGATGAGAGTGGTCCTAAAGGAAGAGTGCTAAATTGGCAGAAGGCCAACTATAGCAAAATTCAGCAGGAGCTGGAGAATGTGGATTGGGAGCAGCTGTTTGAGGGTAAATTCACATTTGACGTATGGGAGGCTTTTAAAGAGAGGTTGATTAGAGTTCAGGACTGACATGTCCCTGTGAAAATGAGGGCTAGAAATGGCAAGATTAGGGAACTATGGATGATAGGTGAAATTGTGAGACTGGCTAAGAGGAAAAAGAAAGAATACATAAGGTATGGGCAATTGAAAACCGACAAAGCTTTGGAAGAGTATCAGAAAGGTAGGACCAATCCGAAATGAGGATTAAGAGGGCTAAAAAGGGTCATTAAATATCTTGAGAAACAGGGTTAAAGAAAATCCCAAAGGCTTTTATTTGTACATAAGGAGCAAGAGAGTAACTAGAGAAAGGGTTGGCCCACTCAAGGACAAAGGAGCGAAGTTATACATATGGTCAGAGAAATTTAGTGAGATTCTTACCGAATACTTTGCATCGGTATTCACTGAGGGGAGGAACATGACGGATGTTGAGGTTAGGGATGGATATTTGATTACTCTAGGTTGAGTTGGCATAAGGAGGGACAAGTGTTGGGTATTCTAAAAGGCGTTAAGGTGGCCAAGTTCCCAGGTCCAAATGGGATCTATCCCAGGTTACCGAGGGAAGCGAGAGGGGAAATATCTAGGGCCTTAACAGATATCTTTGCACCATCCTTGAACAAAGATGGGGTTCTGTAGGACTGGAGAATTGCTAATGTTGTCCTCTTGTTTTAGAAGGGTAGCAAGGATAATCCAGATAATTATAGATCAGTGAGCTTGGTGTCAGTGGTAGGGAAGCTGCTGGAGAAGATACTGAGGGATAGGATCTGTTTACATTTGGAAGAAAATGGGCTTATCAGTGATAGGCAGCATTTTGTGCAGGGCAGGTCATGTCATACCAACTTAATAAAATTCTTGGAGGAAGTGACAAAGGTGATTGAAGGAAGAGCTGTAGATGTGTATATATGTGGACTGCGGTAAGGCACTTGATAAGATTCCCCATGGTAGGCTGATGGTGAAAATGAAGTCACATGAGGTCCAGGGTGTACTAACTGGATGGATAGAGAACTGACAAGGCAACCGGAGGCAGAGCAGTAGTGGAAAGGAGTTTCTCAAAATGGAGTATTGTGACTAGTGATGTTCCACAGCAATCCGTACTGGGACCACTTGTGTGTGATATACATAAATGATTTGGAGGAAGGTATAGCTGGTCTGATCAAGTTTGCAGATGACATGAAGATTGGTGGAGTAGCAGATAGTGAAGGGGACTGTCAGAGAATTCAGCAGAATACAAATAGATTGGCCAGTTGTGTGAAGAAATGGCAGCTAGAGTTCAATCCGGGCAAATGTGTGATGATGCATTTTGGAAGATCGAATTCAAGAGTGAACTTTACAGTTAATGGAAAAGTCCTTTGAAAAAATTGATGCACAGAGAGATCTGGGTGCTCGGGTTCATTGAACCCTGAAGATGGCAATACAGATCAATAGAGCGGTCAAGAATGCATACGGCATGCTTTCCTTCATTGGGCGGGGTATTGAGTACAAGAATTGGCAAGTCATGTTACAGTGGTATAGGACTTTGGTTCAGTCACATTTGGAATACTGTGTACAGTTCTGGTTGCAACATTGCCGATAGGATGTGGATGCTTTGGAGAGGGTACAGAGGAGGTTCACCAGGATGTTGTCTGGTATGGAGGGTGCAAGCTGTGGAGAGTGGTTGAGTAGATGAGGATTATTTTCATTGGAGGTTGAGGGGGAATCTGATTGAGGTCTACAAAATCATGAGAGGTATAGACAGGATGGATAGCAAGAAGCTTTTTCCCAGAGTGGGGTCTCAATTACTAGGAGTCATAAGTTCAAGGTAAGAGGGGAAATGTTTTAAGGGAGCTATGCATGGAAAGTTCTTTACACAGAGGGGGGTGTGTGTCTGGGACACGTTGTCAGCAGAGGTGGTATTGGCAGGCATAATAGCATCATTTAAGGTGTATCCAGACAGATACATGAATGGGTGGGGAGCAGAGGGATACAGATCCTTGGAAAATAGGCGACAGGTTTAGATAGAGGATCTGGATTGATGCAGACTTGGATGGCTGAAAGGTCTGTTCCTATGCTGTAATTTCTTTGTTCTTTGTTTTATAATACATGCCATGGTGCAGTGATGAGAGAGAGAGCGTTATTGGATCCTTTTTGGCTATGATCGAATAGGTAAGAGTGGAACTACCAGCAAATTTGGTATTTATGTATGTTAATATTTAGGTAAATTTAATATTAAGAAAGGTTCCCAGTGACAGCAGCTTCAATGAACAGGGCAGAGAGGGATGAGATGACCATATCAACAGGTTCATGGAGGACTGGAAGAATATTGCACCATGATCACAATAACACAATACAATATTTCCTGAGATAATTTCAGTGGCCTTCAGAAACTTAATTTGAAAGATTCAAATTTAGTAAAATAGGTAAAGGATTTTACAGAATCGTGTGACAGTAGAACAAAGAGAAATGGGTGTCAGAGGAGTAGAAGGGAAGAGACTAAACTATCGAGAGAAAGTGAGGGCTGCAGATGCTGGAGATCAGAGCTGAAAATGTGTTGCTGGAAAGCGCAGCAGGTCAGGCAGCATCCAAGGAACAGGAGAATCGACGTTTCAGGCATAAGCCCTTCTTCAAGAGACTAAACTATGTTCAGATGAAGAAAGACTTGACACAATTTCTTGGCTTTAGTTTAAAACCAAAACCAAGTATATAGTGCAGTGGAAGACTATTGACAGCAGAGGAATGTTCTTGGCAGTCTGTTGCTGATTTTAAGTGAAAGATATTTGAGTCCTTCATTTTGCAAATGAACTGCACTCTACCTTAATAAGTTCTTGGTAACGCTTGAGTATGTAAACAAATGTTTAACTTTAATTTCTATCCATTAGTGGACATTTTGCCATTTAGAGAAACACTCTCTATATCTAGTTTGCAAATTTATTTTCAAGATCTCTTGTTAGAATTTGAATTTAGTATGTAATGAACGCACACTATCCTTTTGAACTGTTGTATTTCTTGGCTGTTTTAATGAATAACTGTTTCAAACCAACTAGCTATCTGTTCTGATGACTTGAATTCAGATCAGATGCTGTTCAATGTACTTCCCATCTTCCAGTGGAGATTGGGGCATGCCACATGTCACATAAAGGATAAGTAAATGCAATGTTTTGTTTTATTCATTCATGGGATCTGGGCAGTGATGGACAGTGTTTATTGTCCATCCTTGATTATCCTAGAGAATATAGCGGTGAGCTGCCTTCGTGAACTGCCACAGCTCTTGTGATGTAGGGGCACCTTTCATGCTTTAGGAAGGAAGCTGCAGGATTTTTACCCAGCCACAGTAAAGGAATAGCAATACATGTTTTGGTTAGAATGGTCGTGGCTTGTGTCAACTGCCTTTGTACTTATAGTTGGCTGTTGGTTTGGAAGGTGCAGATGGAGGAGCTTTGGTGAGTAGCTGTGATGCATCTTGTAGATGGTACACACTGCTGCCACTGCAACAGTGGTGAAAGGTGTGCATGTTGAAGGTGATGGATGGGTGCTGGTAAAGTGGGCTGCCTTGTCCTGGATGGTGTCAAACTTCTTGAGTATTGTTGGAGCTGCACACATCTAGGCAAGTGTTGAGTATTCCATCATGCTCTTGACATGTGCTTTGTAGATGATGGACAGACACTGAGGAGTTACAGGTATTGTTATAACCAAATTTTAATAAAAAGCAATGCTCATATGTGTTATTCCCATTTTTTTTCCATTGCAAAATCATTGAATATTTTCAATGACTCAGCAAGACCTATCATTAAAGAAATTTGCCAGGAGGTTGGAGAAAGTCAGGCTACTAAGTCACTAGAATCATTTTGGTGAACAGTATGAAATGTTGCACTCTCTTTTAAATAATATTTGATTTTGGTTATATTGTAATCACAATATTCATTTACATTTTTACATTTTATTATTAATATTTCTTTCCCTCACTAGTCCAGAATGTTGTTAATTATATGTGTAAAATCTTCAGATGATTTCCTCCTGTAATTAGCGATTAAATGTGGCTTAAAATTGCCTTTCAAGATCCTAAACATGAATTCAATTGTGGGAAAATGTATTTCCTTTTAAAACATGAAAGCGGTGAAGCTCCAAAATCTCATGGCTAAGAATGTTACTTTTAAAGAATATTTATATATTATTGAGAATAATGTATCACCATTTGAAAAAATACACATTTTTAAAGTACATTTTAATTGTGGTCAATTAGACTGCACAAATCCTCTTAAGACTTATTTGCATGTCTGGCTCATTAAATCTGTGGAATGGAAGTACATTTTGTGGTTCTGTGTGGCGTTATTGTGGTCAGTTATACAAGCCAAAATTTCTGTTCTTGGATTTTTTTCATGCTAGGTCAGCATCCCCACCGATCTGATTCATCCTGGCCCTAATGTGTAACTTGTTATTTTTCACTGATTGAAATGAAAATTATGTTTGTTATTAGTGCACAAACATAAATAATTCTGGAAAGAGAATGAAGAATTAGATACAGTATTATGTAGGATGTGACAATATGAGATTACATTTTGCCTGGAGAAGCTCTTTTATGTTGTAAAGAACCAGATTAGATTTGAGATTGATCTACATAGCAGTCTGTAATTGTAATCTCATTGTTTTTGACATTTCACAGGTTTGTCAAGTCTGTAACATCATAAATGCTATCAGAATAGCTTAAAACTGCGTATTACTTGTGTCTGCTAATATGCAATGATTTCTACCAAATTCCATCATATATTTCCAAGAATGATGTGTAGTTATCAAATAAATTTCTTTTAAGCAGTAAGTTTAGGAAGTACTGAGTGCAAGATGTTCCATTGTACATTCAAGTTTCATTCGCATCCACTTAAAATAACCCTTGAGATATTAACATGTTGTTCTTCTACTGGGAGAGTCCATTGCCAAGCCCAACCTCACCTTCAGGTATGTAAGCAAATGTACATGTGTGCACACATTTCAGCCATTTCCGGATAGCAGTCAGGAGCAGGAAGCCTGGTTGATTTCTCTCTCTCTCCGTCCAATAAAAAAAGCACCAAAACCAATTAGTGTTAAATCACTGCCTTAGCAAAGATAAGCTAGTTGCAAATAGATTGAACCTAGTTTGTCCCGATTCATGTGGCTCAAATGTACACAGGACTTCCTAACCCAGTAATTAGTCAATGTTTGCAGAAGTTTTAAAGGGACGACTGTAACAATAGAATAATGTGTATAATGTAGCAAAACTAAAAATATTTTTGTTTGGTGAGGTGTTCCATTTGCAACATTTAAGAATGAGAATAATAGATTTCTACAATGTTTGTAGCCTGGTCTATTTCCGTTAAGCTGCTAAACTAGCATAGAAATTCGGCTTATTGTGTTATTTGTCCTGGAATCCTTGGTGGACAATTAGTGAGACATTGACAACTTTAAGGTGAAGTGTTAAATAATTATGAAAGGTCTCATTTATGTAATTGTCTAACTCACAAAACGTTATAAAAATTGTAAGTATTTTGGCTAATTTCAACTTTTTTACTATTTGTCTTCTATTCTGGGATGCTTTCACCGTTTAAGCCTAATATTTCTCTCATGCAGCCTTTTTGAATCTTTTCAGTCTGGCTTATGTCCAATCCCTCCACTGAGAGCAGCCTAGCTAAATATTCCGTATAAGTGCGATTGTAAATTCTTATCCTTGTTCGTTGCCTCGTCCTTTTCACATCCTTTAATATAGTAAGACGCTTCATGCTGATTTATCACTCTGCGACTAAACTTCAAGGAAGTGCCTGTTTTAAATTCTATTTCTACCTATTGCCTTCATCCATATTCCAGTGAGCCCAACATCTCTTCTACCGGATTCTTCTCTTGTGCCTCCATAGCTTGGTTTGACGCAAGATACTAACCTTCCTGCATCGATAACACACAATACACAATTCATTGCTCTATTTTGTTGCTGCCTCAACTTGAATTAATGGTGGATAACTGCCAGTTTGCTAACAAGCTAAGTTTAAAAACTCACTTTCTTTCTAAGTCTAAGACTATCCTTTCCATCCTAGAAACGTTATGTTCTTCATTTCTACTTTGCCCCAGTGAAATATTTTCAATCACCTCTTTGTCACTGAGCAATTGACAATTGATACGATCCACACTGAATTCAGAAGTTCCACTCTCTGCAAACTCCATTTAATCCAAAACTTCAACTTTTTTGCATCCAAGATCAAATGAATCAGCATTGTTCTCAACAACATCTGCTACCTCTCATTCCAAATCAATTAATTGAAAATTAGCATTCTTATTTACAAATTTCTTGGTGGACTTAATGTATTCAATCCTGCAACAAATTCCATTTTTCGGCTTCATCGTCAATATTCCTGAGTTTGAAAAGCATCTTTCCAGTTCTTCTGCATTTTTGATTCCTGTTCCTGCTTGTGACTACTGTTTCTATTCCAGAAGATGTGCTATCTTGGTGTGTCATTCTCATCTGCTCTCTCCTATCCATTGTGATGGCTGTGATCTAACTGCACCTAATTTGATCCTGTCTTGCTGCTGTTCACTTACTGGAACTCTGCTAATTTCAGCTGTGAGCAAATGGCAGAAATACTGACTTTTTATTTTTGGATGTCACCGTGTCTTTTTAAAGTACTTGTTTATATCTCTTACAGTTTGTAGCTGGAATTTTATACATTATGTCTTAACATTCACAACTGAGAGCCCTCTATTTCCTTTCCTGAAATTTATTGTTGTCCAAGTTTCTAAGGCATACAGGAAATTGGGTAGAATGTAACATCTTTTGAGTTATATTTTTTCCTTGTTACAAACTTATGTTCTTGTGGTTGTTAACACATCCTTCATCTTCACAATATGGCTTCTGGCTATCTTTGTCCTTCTCACTTTGGCAGCTCATCCATCACCTTCTGTTAGTCTTTGTCATAAATGGACAAACTTTTATTTTCATGTGTTCATTGGATGTGGGCATTCCTGGCCAGGCTAGCCTTTATTGCCTTTTCCTAGATTGTCCTTGAGAGGGTGGTGGTGGTGAGCTGCCTTATTGAGCCAGTTCTTGGCGTGTAGGGACACCCACAGTTCAGTTAGGAAGGAAATTCTGGGATTTGAAACAGTGACAGTGAAGGGGTGGCCACATGGTTTCAAATTAGAATGGTGTGTGGCTTGAAGGGTAACATGAGCTGTTGGTGTTTCCATGTCCTTCCAAGTGGTGGAAGTCATCGGTTTGGAGAATGATTTTAAAAAAGCATTGATGAATTGCATCCTGTAAACGGTAGACATTGCTGCCATTGTGTATCGGTGGTGGAGGGAGTGAATTTTGAAGATGGTGGGATGGGGAGCCGATCAAATGGTCTGCTTTATCCTTGGTAATATTGAGCATTTTTGCTATTATTGGAGCTCCACTGAGGCAAGTGGAATGCATTCTATCTCACTTCTGTCTTCGGCCTTATGGTGTTCAGGGTTTGAGGACATGAGGTGACTCAATTGCCTCAGAATTCCTAGCCTCTGACGTATTCTCTGAACCTCTGCTGCAATATTTATATGGCTGGTCCGGTTCATCAGGAGTTTCAGTGATAGTAATGGCGATGATAATAACATTGAATGTCAAGTGGAGATGGTTAATATTTCTTTTGTTCGAGATTGTCATTGCCCAATACTTGTGTGTTGCAAATATTACTGGCCATTTATTGGCTGAATTCTGAATGTTGTCCAAGTCTAGTGTGATACTAAAATCATCAATCTTCATGCTAGTTTCTAGCAATGCAGCCTTCTAACTAAAATTATTTTTGTCTTTTTGCAGTTCAACTGCAATCCTTATCCAAATTTCTAGAATTTACTTGGCCTATGATATTTTGTGGATGCTGGTCTGATTCCATAAGTTACACTATGTTTTCAGTGAACCAGAAGTTTGTCAAACTTGGGGCACATACTAGTTATAGATTACAAATGCGTTCCTGAATTCCTCCACTATGTTCCATCCATTCCCATTTATCATCTCCATGATTTCCAACTTTGGTCATACTCACTACGAAGATTGCGAAGCTTGATTTTTTTTTGCTATATGATAGCTACTGTGTAAATACAAGTTTATTTCTGTGATGACCGCTGTGAAAAATGAACAGCTTGGCATACCAAAAACTCACCATCATTGCTTTGCATTCTAATTATGTTTTCCATGGAATTCCAGAAAGGTGAAACGTCAGGAACAAAAAAACCCAGAGGTAGACCAAGAAAAAGGGTAAGCAATTTTGTTTTCCCTTTTTTAAAAAAAAGCATTTATTCACTAACAGTGTTTGCTATCTTTCTACATTTTAAATCCTGCTTTAAATATGCTTGGGTAATGTTGTTTTCTCAAAGCTTTGTAAATCTTTCGTACACCTCCAAAAGTTTTATTTTCCATTAATCCAGTATTCAGCTTAAGTGAAATATGCATTATATACTGCTATATGTCATACAAAGAAAGGTTTCTTTAGATCTGAGCTTATTTATTTGTTTTGCATGTGAAGTCAAGTCTGTCGTGCTTATTGTCCACCTGCTACAAAATATGAAACGTGCAACTACCTATAACATTATCATTGTTATAGTTGAAGTAACTAACTGGCAGTTAATTTAAGGCAACTAATTCAATGTGTTCATTCTTCCTTCTGATTTTGTCGTATTTTTATCAACTAACTGTTATTCTTATTTTACATGTTACTATTTACTTTTTGAGTGCAGAGAGTTTTGTTTAAGGGCCATTTACAACATTTGGGTCAGGCTGCACTGAAGGGTGATGGTATCAGCAGTGTACAGTGATGATCTGTTGGAAATATGCAGGGTAGGAATATAGTGACATCAATCAGTAAGTATTTCTGATTTGATGCCTATACAGGCGTTTTCCGGGCTTTAACCTGAACATGCATTCTGTAGCAGGAAGGAGATAATCCCCCCCCCCCCCAACCCCATCCCCACCACCACCACCACCACCACCACCACCACCAATACACCATCCCCATTGTTTAAACTTAATACTAGATTATGGGCACATCTCCTTGGCCTATAGCATGCAAAGGATAAAAAGCAGAGGAGATACCTAGCAGGAGAAGCTGCCAGAAAAGAGAGGAGAGAAGGACTCTGAGCAAGGAGGTTATATTATTTGGGAAATAGATCTCATTTTGATGCTTAGTGAGGAGCGGTGTGTTATTTATGTGATTGAGTAACAACATCCACATTGAATGCTGCCACTTTCTGTAGTCACATTTACAAACTTAGATATGGTAAGGGCAGCATCGTCAGTAGTTGACTGTGGCTTTGAATTTTTACGTGTGGATTCTTTGCATTCAGAGCAAGCAACATGTGAAATATCTTCACTATTCATACATGCATAATGAAATCCATTGATGTGTATTTGCGGAAAGGGGAATGTCATAAAAACAGAAACTGCTGGAAAAACTCAGCAGATTTTGCAGCATCTGTGGAGAGAAAACAGAGTTCATGTTTTGGGCCAAGTGACCTCTTCAGGGATGTATTTCATTGCTGTCTTGCGAGAGAGAAGCAGGCAGAATGAGCATGTGCTTTATCAAAGATGATGGGCTTCTCCATGGTGGAGGGTGCCACTGATGACACGCATATTATTTTATAGATTCTGCATATCAACTCTGAGGGAGGAGAGGCATTTCTGGTTGTGCTACATCTCCGTGTCCAGTTACCATGCAGGGTCAATGCCTGGGTTATCCGAACAGGTTGTTGATGGCCTTATTCTGTGGCATTCATCTGTGTCATCTTTATTGAATTAGCACATATAACCACAGGGTAATCACTGAGTGATGAGGATTGTTCTTTAGTGCCAAAGTTCATGGAACCGACACTAGCTTTACACAAACTGAAGTCCCCCAGTGAAGTGTGCAACCACTCAACAGCACACCAATTATTGAATTTACACAGTGCATCTTACAAATTGTACACACTGCTGCAACTGAGTGTCGGTGGTGGGGGTGGGGGGTGGCGGGGGGTGTGTGGTGCAGTAGTAGATGCTTATGGTTCTGGTCTGTGCACAGTATTTGGGTAAATTAGCAGGCAGCAAGCGCTACTTATGCTTAAATCACTACCTATGCTATTTTCAGAACCTGCCTGATTTAATCCCTATTAAATTACATTTCATCTATTTTAAACCTGTCCCTGCAAATAAAGTAGTTTGAGCTCTTGCTGAATGGAAACTAGAAGCCACTGAAACGTCGTTGATGTACAAAAAGTACACCAAGCATTCTTATGTTTGGTGCCATTCACAAATTTTAACAAATTCTTGCTATTGTAGAAACTTGTATTTATGCTGACCAGTTGAAATTAGATGTTGGGTGAATTGATTTATTTCCTCTTTCAATGAACAGGGTATTATTCTATGAAGCTGCCAAATGATATACGTTTATGTCATACTATGAGGAGATTCAAAAGTGCATAAATGAGAATTGATTCAAAACTTAATGAGAGAGGACACAGTGGACTGAACCTTAGATTTTGTTTTGGCTAAGTACAAAGTTGTGTCAAGTTTTTTTTTAAAGAGGGTTTGTTGCTGTGAGGCCTTGTGAGTTACCTCACCCTGTCTTACCAAACTTGCCTTATTTATTACCGTCATGTTACTGTGGTGTTTGTTCCATCTGATTTCTGCCCCATCTTACCACACTGTTCCTGGAACAAATGATCAGTCAGCCAATATCCCAGAATTTCTCAATGTCTGTTGTACTCGCAAAGCCCATCGTGCACCAGAACAAATACTGTCATTCTTAATCTATCCTGCATGGTTCATAACATGTGCCCCAGGCCAGACAAACATGAGTTTTTTTTAACATTTATTTGTAGGACGTGAGAATTGCTGGCTGGCAAGCATTTATTTCTAGTCCGTAGTTGCCATTGAGACAGTGCTGTCAAGGATTTTAATCCAGTGACAGTGAAGGAATGGTGAGTGGCTTGGAGGGGAACTTGCAGGTAGAGGTATTCCCATGTATCTGCTGCCCTTGTCTTTCTAGATGGAAATGGTCATCGGTTTGAAA
Organism: Chiloscyllium plagiosum; assembly: GCF_004010195.1. NCBI lineage: Eukaryota > Metazoa > Chordata > Chondrichthyes > Orectolobiformes > Hemiscylliidae > Chiloscyllium > Chiloscyllium plagiosum. The sequence continues at coordinate 28,065,023 of NC_057735.1, forward strand.
TATGCTGTTTAAGGAGCCTTGGTAAATTTATGCAGTGCATCTTATAAGTTGTACACTGCTGCGACTGAGTGTCGGTGATGGAGGGATTAGATGCTTATGGATATGGTAACAGTCAAGTGGACTGGATTGTCCTGGATGATGTCAAGCTTCTTTAGTGTTGTTGGAGCTGTACCCATCTAGGCAAGTGGGGAGTATTCTATTGAACTCCTGACTTGTGCCTTGTAGATGATTGACAGGCTTTAGGGAATCAGGAGGTGAGTTACTTGCCGCAGTATTGCCAGCCTTTGACCTGCTCTTGTAGCCATTATGTTTATGTGACGACTCCAGTTGAATTTCTGGTCAATGGTAACCCCAAAGATGTTGATAATGGGGATTCAGTGATGTCAACACCATTGAATGTCAAGGGGCAGTGGTTAGATGATTTCTTATTGGAGATGGTCATTGCCTGGCACTTGTGTGACGTGAATGTTACTTGCCACTTGTCAGTCCAAGCTGGATATTGTTCAGGTCTGATTGTATTTCACCATGGATTGTTTAGTACCTGAGGAGTCCTGAATAGTGCTGAACATTGTGCTGTCATGGTGAATATCCCCACTTCTAACCTTTTTAATGTGGACGGAATGTCATTGATGAAGTAGCTTAAGATGGTTGGACCAAGGAGGATAACTTGATGTATTCCTGCAAAGATGTCCTGGAGTTAAGATGACTGACCTCAGGCAACCACTACCATTTTCCTCTGTGCCAAGTATGGCTCCAACCACTGGAGTTTGCCCTCGATACCATTGACGCAGTTTTGTTGGGTCCCCATGATACCATTACTAGTTCAAATGCGGTCTTGATGTCATATCACCTCTGGAATTCAGCAGTTTTGTCCATGTTTGAACCAAGGCTTTAATGATGTCAGGAGCGGAGTAGCCATGGCGGAACGCAAACTGGATGTCACTGAGCAGGTTATTGCTGAGCTGGTGCTGCTTGATAGTACTGTTGATGACACCTCCTATCACTTTACTAATGATCGACTCATGGGATGTTAATTGGCCAAACTGGATTTTTCTTACTTTCTATGTACAAGATGACATACCTGAGTAATTTTCCGCATTGTTGGATAGATACCAAAGTTGTAAGTGTACTGGAAGAGTTTAGCTAGGGGACTGGCAAGTTGTGGAGCACGGGTTTTCAGTACTATTGCCAGAATGTTATCAAGAGCCATAGCCTTTGCAGTATCCAGTGCTTCCAACCATTTTTTGATATGATGTGGAGTGATTCACATTGGCTGAAAGACAAGCATCTGTGTTTCTGGAGATAACTGGTGGAGATCTTCTACTTGAGTACTTATAGTTGAAGATTGCTGCAAACACTTCAGCTGTTTCTTTTGCACTGATGTATTGAGCTCTTCCATCATTAAGGATGGGGATATTTGTGGAACCTTCTTGCCCAGTGAGTTGTTTAATTGTCCACCACTATACTGGATATGGCAGAATTTGATCTGTTGGTGTGGGATTGCTTAGTTGTCTCTATCAGTTGCTGCTTATGTTGTTTGGCATGCAAATGGTCCTGTTTAGTACATTCATCAGGCTGACACCTCATTGTTTAGGTATGGCTGGTGCTGTTCCTGACATCCCCTCCTGCACTGTCTGTTGAAACAGACTTGATCCCCTGACTTAATGGTGTAATGGATGAGATATGTATAGGCCATGAATTTGCAGATTGTACTGGGGAACAATTCCACTGCTGTTGATAGCTGACTGCACCTTATGGATACCAATCGTGAGTTGCTATATCTGTTCGAAGTCTGCCCCATTTAGAACCATGATACTGCCGGACAACATGTTGGACGGTATTCTCAATGTGAAGACAAGACTTCGTCTCCACAAGAGCTGTGCAATAATCCCTCTTAGACAAATGCATCTCCAGCTGGCAGATTGATAAGGATGAGATCAAGAATGTATTCCCTAATGTTGGTTCCCTCACCACCTGCCACAAACAGTATAGCAGCTATGTGGATTAGATTACTTCGTGTGGAAACAGGCCCTTCGGCCCAACAAGTCCACTCCGACCCTTCAATGAGCAACCCACCCAGACTCATTCCCTTACATTTACCCTTCACCTAACACTATGGGCAATTTAGCATTTCCAATTCACCTAACCTGCACATTTTTGGACTGTGGAAGGAAACCGGAGCACCAGGAGGAAACCCATGCAGACACTGGGAGAACATGCAAACTCCACACAGACAGTTGCCTGAGACAGGAATTGAACCCGGATCTCTGGTGCTGTGAAACAGCAGTGCTAACCACCGTGCCGCCCCCAGCTTTAAGACCCAACCAGCTCGGTCAGTAATACTGCTGCAAAGCTAGTCTTGATGGTGGACATTGAATTCCTCCACCCAGACTACATCTTGTGATGTTGCCACGGTCAGTGCTTCCTCCAAATGTTCAACATGGAAGAGTACTGATTCATCAGCTGAATAACCAGCAGGAATTTCCTTACCCATGTTTAACCTGAAGCCATGAGACTTCATGGTGTCTGGAGTCAATGTTGCGGATTCCCAGGTCGGCTTCCTCTCAACTGTATACCAATGTGCTGCCACCTCTGGGTCTGTCCTGCTGGTGGGATAGGATGTATCCAGGGATGGTGATGGTGGTGCCAGGACATTATAAGTTGTGATTCCATGAGTATGTCTGTGTCAGGCTGTTGCTTGAGTGGGTGAGATTCTCAATTTTGGCAATAGCCTCCAGATGTTGGAAAGGAGAACTTTGCAGGGTCGACAAGGCTGTTTCTGCTGTTGTGTTTTCCATGCCTAAGTTGATGCCAGGTTGTCCGTCCGGTTTCATTTCTTTGTTGTGACATAGTAGCAATTGTACAACTGAGTGTTTGCTCGGCCATTTCGGAGAGCAGTGAGAGGCAACCACATTGCTGTACCTGGAGGCGCATGTAGGCCAAGCCAGGTAAATATGGCAGATTTCCTTCTCTGAGGGACATTACTGAGGCAGTTGGATTTTTTTCCAACAGTGGATGATGGCTTCATTGCCATCAGTAGATTTTTAATTCCAGTGTTTTTTATTGAATTCATCTGCCATGGCAGGATTCGAACAAGGGTCTCCAGAGCATTCGCTGATTTTCAGAATTAATAGTCTAGCGATAATAGCACTAGATCACCTCACTATATATCTGTGTCTCTGTTGGAGGCAGTGCCTTAGAAGTCCTTTTGAATAGGTGGTGCCAAAGTGGGAGTCAGTCTTTTCTCAAAGGCAGCAGTTGAGGTCAAGACACTGGACTGCCGGCCAGAACGGAGGTTCCACCCCCCAGTTTAAAGTGCTCTAAATTGTCTGGAGGATGTCCAAAACACTAGGAAGAAAGTCAATGCCTTCTGCCAACGTAAGTTCTACTATCATCTGTTATACTGTCGACTCACCCAATCTCTGCTTCTGGTCCCACCTTCAACAAAACTCCTGTTCTACCACTGTCATTAAACTGCAAACTGCAAACCCCTCCACAATCAGCCCAAGCCCTGACACTACAAACCTTGCCTGCTGTCTGTGCTGCCTGCGCTCTTGCTTGGGCCACCTCTCCACCTGCACCAACAGTAATAGTTGTGCAACCCACTTCCATTTCACATTACCTGCCTGTTTCTCATTCTGTGAGGAAAACAGTCTACAATAGGGCAGAAAGAGTCAAAGCGAATGGTGTGCTGCCCATCATTCAGCTACTCACCCCTTACAAAGAGACGATCCTGACTCTGACCATCCCAAACAAGGCCTGAACTGGTTTAAGAGGTTGCCCTTGACTTACTGTGCTGGAAACACCTGAACAAAGTTTCTTTCTGAATTTGACTGAGGCCTGCTCACAATGGTGACAAGTGTCTTGGCTTTGCACTAAATTGCATGGCAAGACAGCAGTAATGTGAACTATATGTAACTGTGGGAACAAAGCTGAACAAAGCAAGCCAAAGGAAGCTGTAAGTATCCAGTTAGGCTCAGAATAAGTGAGCGTTGTTGAGAACAAGTAAAGAGCTTGGAGTTGCAGCCTGGTCCAGTCCATGAGCTGGGTGCTTGTCCCTCAGTACAATGCTGCAGAAATACAATGATAATTACTTGTATAAGCATGGGATGCACCATGGGGTGCAGAACTGCAGAACTATCCTGCAAGTGAAATAGAGACATGTATGGAAGATTGTGAGAGGCGGACAAATGTCTTTGGATCCAGTGTCTTTGGATGTGTGGTCCATGATGCTGGTGTTCACAGAGTGTGCTCTTTGAGTTGAAACCTGGTTTTCATCACGGTGAGTTAAATCCTCCAGGTCTTTGCTCTGGTTTGCTATTGAATTTTCCCAACATGGTGCTTGTGTGGTGAGTTTGTTGGGATGGGAGGCTGAATATTAATGAGGCATCAATTGGCAACCCACTGCTCCTAGGAAGGGTCTTGCCGAGCCGCTTCTGAAAAGCGTAAAAGGTGGCATGGTTTGCTCTCTGTCAAGGTGGACCTTTATTACCACATGTCTCGTCGTAATATATGTCGCTTCGATGATTACAAGATTCTGGCTAATATTGTTATCAGTCATACAGTTTTGTAATGGAGATGAGCTTACAGTAATAAAAACTTACATTTATATACCACTGTTGGATATTAAAGTTTCTCAGGATGCTTCGTGATAGTGCTGTAAGAGTGTGACACTGAACTACACAAGGAGATATTAGTTCAGATGACTAAAAATTTGCTCAATTAAATATTGTAGGAGGAAAGCAAGGCAGAGAGGAGGAGAGATTTTGTAATTATTTGTTGTAGGTGATTGAGGTAAAAGAACTTCAGATGTTTCAAGAATAGAAAGAGCAAAAGGAAAGTTAAAACTAGTAAAACAAGAGAAATAACAACGAAAAATACCTCAATCAGGTGCAGCTACTAAGGGTTCTTTTTTAACCAAAAGAAGGTGCTAAATGGGTGCATTGATGATAAGTCAAGATTGTCTGTCTGTTTGTCTGTCTGTCTGTCTGGATTTGGCACTCAAGTTTCATTTCAAGTTATGGTAATAAACAATTAAACTTTTCTGAAGGTGCAAAACCAAATATTAACAGCTTTCACATTCAAATATTGATTGAATTTTTGGGGAGGAGTATGTGTCTGTTCCTCACACCCACTTCTATTGAAGATTTGAGGTACTTTGGCTGGCATAGAATAGCATGTTACAGAATGGCTCAGCAACCAGGTTCTCTGTGGCACTTCAAGTCTCCTGAAAAGAGTCCAGCACAGCAACTATTCTCTGTTGCTGAATCTTCAGAGAATTTCGATTATAACTCTTGCTTGAATGCAGTAAAATCTTGGTGGCAAATTTCAGAAAGCTTCTTGATATATTTCAGAGGTCTCCCGGTCTCGAGGTGATGCCCAGTGCAGACTCATCTGCCCTTACTGCATTTCATTTTTTTTCTCTTTGTCTGCTTTGGAAGGACTGTAATGCTGAACTTTTTAACTATTGTTTTTATTTGTTTAATTTATACCTACCCTTTGTATTTAAAATGCCACTGGAAATGATGACTTTGTATACTTTTCAGGGTACTCATGTATTCTGTACTTGAGTATATATGACAACAAAACTTCTAATTCTATTTCACAATTCCACAGTACTGAACATTAAAATGGTGAATATCCCTTTTAAGGTGCTTAACTTCAAATAACTAGATTTTCTCTCATACATTCACGAGATGAGGGCATCGCTGGCTTGCCCAGCATTTATTGCCCGTCCCTAATTGCCCAATGGCCAGTTAAGAGTCAACCACATTGCTCTAGGTCTGGAGGGACATGGGGGAGACCAGGCAAGGATTATAATTTCCTTTCCTGTTGAATGTGGTCTTTGAGTTGTTAGACTTTTGGATTATGTCTGATTTACCATGTTTTGCCTGCTTCAATTCTATAGGTTCATGGTTGACTCTATTTGGAGCACTGTGCTCCGTTTCATTTATTCTTCCCCTAAGCTATCACCATGCTCATCTCAAGCTTGAGATCGAATTCCTGCTTCTTTGGCCCATTCCTATAAAACAAATAATATCTGAACATTCCTTCTTGGCTTCCTAGCTGGAGTAATAGAGATGGTTCAGTCTTCTCAGTCATTGACTCCAATTTTAACAAATTGCTGTCTAAATCTTTTTCAAAAAACAATCACTCTGATTGTGTCCCCTTGTAAACAATTTTTTCATCTCCAATTTTGTTTCTTCTTATGTCCCAGATGCAGCGATCTTATACAACCTTGTAAAATATTGAGGGGTATAGATAGTGTTAGTGGCAGTTGTCTTTTCCCTAGGATGGGAGATTACAAGACTAGAGGGCACAGTTTCAACGTGAGAGGAGATTTAAACATGACATGACAGGCAAATATTTTACATAGAGGGTGGTTCATATGTCGAATGAACTTGTGGTGGATGTGGGTACAATTACAATGTTTGTTTAAATGGCGTTTTGATAAGTACATAATTAGAAAGGTTTGGAGGGATTTGAACCAGAAACAGGAAAGTGGGGTTTGTTTAGTTTGGCATGGACTGGTTGGACCGAGGGTTCTGCTTCTGTGCTATATGACGCTATAACTTCCTATGTGAATCCCAATAATTAACTTCTGGGAGTAATCTAACAGCCCGAACAAAGTCAGAGTGACATATTTGGTGAATGTAATGGTCTTTCCATGCTTAAACTCCTTGATTTTTCTTACAAGAATCACTATACGATCTTGTATCGATTCTATTGCCCAGCTCCATGACATAATTGTCTGATTGCTCACAGCATCTCAAGTAACTATTTGCTATTCCACTTTCTTACAATACAACATATTGTCATTTGATGTTATCTGCAGATATGAGGTCAAACTTCACATGGAGAGGCAGTTTGATCCTTTCACCACAATCCTTAAGCCCTCTCCCACCCATGTGTCACCTTGAGATTTTGACTTCCTGCCTTGGGTGATCTACAATTTACACCAGCTAAAACTGGAATGATCGATGGCATTGACTTCAGTTTGCCACCACAAATTCTATAACTGTGTAATCAGTTCCATCCACCCTTCCTGACCACTTTTTCCTAAACCATACAACATCCTGTTCCATCACATGGGCTGCTACTTTCACCTCTGAATCATACCTTAACTTGACCCTTACTCAGCCCATCTTTTGTTGAAACCCTAATCCATTCCTAATTCACCTGTGAACTTAATTATTTCAAGGCTGTCCTGCCTGATTTTCCATCCACTACCTTAAAAAATGCCAATTAATCTAAAATAACGTTGGCATTTTCTATACTGTGTCAAGAGAGTGTTGCTGGAAAAGCTCAGCAGGTCAGGCAGCATCCGAGGAGCAGGCAAATCCATGGTTTGGGCAAGAGCCCTTTTTGAACGGCTTATGCCCGAAACGTCGATTCTCCTACTCCTCGAATGTTGCCTGACCTGCTGTGCTTTTCCAGCACCACACTCTTGGCTCTGATCTCCAGCATCTGTAGTCCTTACTTTCTCCTAGTTTTCTATACTGCACCAATTTCTGCTCACCCTACATATTGTCTTTTACCCGACAACTGGCAATTAGCCATTCACAGCTTACATTCTGTCTTTCTACTTTCCAAACCTAGTTAAAATCCACCTCTCTGACTAAAGTTAATCTCAACATATTTTTCTGTTTATGAAACTGTGAATCACCTTTGGGTGTTTTTGTACATTGAAGGGGTATTATGAATATAGGATATTTTTAGTTGCTTTTATATAACTGCAGTTGCCAAGTAACTGCTTTTCAAGTGGACAGTCAATTTTTCCAGCCACAGCTATGCTGTTTTCCAGACCCCTGCACAGATACTACGGACAGGGTCTGGAAAAGCTGACATCCACACAAATAATCAACAGTTGGTAACCATGCCTTATGTATTTGCATTTCTCTATATTTACTGCTGGGTTTGGTTTGTCTATCAGCTTTAAATTATTATCCATTCAAATTGCTGTGAAAGGTTTAGCCAAAGCTGAGTAATGGATGGTATGCTGAAAGATATTTCAGGAAATGGAAAAATGAAACTGAATTATGGAATGTGATCCCAAAATACCAGTAAATATAGAGTCATTGAGATGTACAACATGGAAACAGACCCTTCGGTCCAACCCGTCCATGCCGACCAGATATCCCAACCCAATCTAGTCCCATCTGCCAGCACCCGGCCCATATCCCTCCAAACTCTTCCTATTCATGTACCCATCCAAATGCCTCTTAAATGTTGCAATTGTACCAGCCTCCATCACTTCCTCTGGCAGCTCATTCCATACACGTACCACCCTCTGCATGAAAAAGTTGCCCCTTAGGTCTCTATTATATCTTTCCCCTCTCACCCTAAACCTATGCCCTCTAGTTCTGGAATCCCTGACCCCAGGGAAAAGACTTTGCCTATTTACCCTATCCATGCCCCTCATCATTTTGTAAACCTCTATAAGGTCACCCCTCAGCCTCCGACGCTCCAGAGAAAACAGCCCTAGCCTCTTCCGACTCTCCCTATATCTTAAAACGTTATGTAGTAAGGAAATTCAAGTTGTTAAATTACCTTTAAAACAGTAGCCTTGGCCAAAGACCTTTTTATGTGGGGCTGTTTTTTTCTGGTTAATGTTGTCTTTTGAGTTAGGTTTTGATGTCAGGTCAGATTTTCCAAGTTTCTATTGCTTCAGTTTTATAGTTTCATGGTTGGACCTCATCTGGAGTACTATACTCCATTCTGTTCACCTCATCTTAGAAAGGACAAATTAAACTTACAGCAGGTGCAATGCAGTTTATACTGGAATAATACTGAGGCTTAAAATGTTAAATTATAAGAAGCAGTTGCTTGAATATGTTTTATGTACTATTAAATTTGAAAGATCAGGAGCTGATCTATTAAGGTAATTGTCATGTTAAAAGATTTAATACCATACACGGAGAAATGATTTCCTATGTATGGGCAATTGAGAAAAAGATAACATTAGAGATATAGTATTGAAGGATAAATTCTGGGATCACAGAAACCTGTGTGAGACCTTGAAAAAGATTCTTGGAACACTATACCCCATCCTCTCCCAAATGCTGTGAATGCTAGGATAATTGGAGCTTCCAAGATTGATAGATGGTGATTGATCTTTGTTGATTTCGAATTTTGGTAGGTTAAGTTGGGTACATGGAATTCAGGTGTAGACCTCAGTCATAATCAATTGAATGGCATAGCAGGCTCAAAGAACTAACTGACTGACTTTCTTTCAAATGTACCTTGGTGCCTAAGTTTATCCACAAAGGGTTATTCATCACTGCATTGGCATTTTTCTTTCCAGGAAAGCTGTTTAAAAGGATTTTATGTTCAAGAAATTACCTTGATCTGCTTTCACGAGGTACATGCCATTGTTAAAATAATGCTAATGAAATGAAAACAGATGCAAGGATGTTCCTGACCAGTGAATTCTGATACTACAATTGGGCTTAATAAAACCCTAATAGCAGAAGGAATGTCATTGAGGTCCTTTGAATTCCAGCTATGTCTACATTAATGTTAATTCTACAAAAGTACTGACTCTTTAAAAATCACTGGTGTTATTTCGCATTTCAAACCAGACATCCAGCCAATTGAACTAACCAACCTCCACTGTCTCCGAGAAATAGGGATGGGATGGGATGGGGGCACCTGTGTGATGTTAATTTTCAAAGGGCAGGCAAAATAAATTTGGGAGACTCCTACTTCGCCAGTGTGCTAATTCAGGTATCCTCTTAAACTTGTTTTAAGAGCAAAATTCCCTGTGATTCAAAAAATACCAAATTCCTCTACTGCTATTGCTTATTAAACCAAATAGTGTCAGTTGATCATATTTTAAAATTCACCAATGATCACAAAATTGCTTGGTATATTTTTGTGGGAAGGAACTGAATTATAAATGCTATGGTTAAATTCAGCCTGTGGTCATTATGGTGTATTGACATTGAATTTTCATAGTTTTAGCATGAGTACACTTGCAATATATAATGAACTGTAACATGATTGAACTTGAAACACCCAGGTCTTTCCTGATCACAAGGTGAACAATTAAGCTGCATATCCTTCGAGTAGAAGGTAATTTATTCTTACCAGTTGTTTGATATTTTAATTGTCATTTATTACACTGTACCACACCTGAAACTGAGGATTCCATAAAATATTGAAGGCTAAAGTGTTAATATAGGGTTGTAAGGAATTATGCAGTTAGAGACTTACACAGTGTTCCCCTTTTTCTACTGGCATCTATTTTTTTTATTTTTATGACTATTTATTCCCTTTTTAAAAGTGAGTATGGATTCTGCTTTCATAACTGGTTTCCAACCTGTCCCTTCATTGTATTACTGTTAACCATAAGCATTGCTTCTTGATTCTGACACACCAAACAGAGGAAATAATAATTTTTCCTTACCTGCATTTTTTTGAACCTCTCTTTCAAAAATTGTATCTTCTCTGATTAAAAGGACTGCAGTCTTTCTCCATAAAGTACCAGTAACTCCATTCCTTTCTCCCAAAGCTATGCCTCCCCTCCAGCTTATTTCGCAACTGTACTCCTCATTAGCTTAATGAACTCAACCAGAGCAACTTCGGTTCACTGCCAGTCTTGCTTGCCAAGCCCTCCCTTAAGTTGTGCTCACTCATTTCCCCATGCATTTGCCCATCTTCATCGCCTGTTTCCCAATACACTAAAGCTAAAATTTAGGTTCGAGTCTGGTCCCATTTTAGCACATCTTTGTCCTTAAGCCTCCAAATGCCAGTCTACCTTTTGATGGTATTCCAGTTCTACATCTCTTAGTAATCCTCCTCCACCCCTCACAAACTCTTTGGCTATCACAGTCCTAGAGCTTCTAAACCTTTTCACGTTGCCTCTTTACTCCCAAGTTTTCTTTTTATGTTTCTTTCGAACCTAACATTCTGGCTACACTGACCATTTCATTTCACCTTATTAATGTACAATTAGTGTTCTGTTGTCACGTGATCATGTGTAAAACGTCTTGGGCTATTTCATTCCATTAAATATGCTAAAATATTCATGGTGTTATAGAAGTATAAAATATTTTTGGTTTGATAGAAATCTGGAGATTAGACTGGAATAAATATGGTAATGCAAAGTGTCATGAACTACTTTAGCATTTTATCTGTGGATTTGGAAATTTGTTATTACCTATTGCTATATTTTACAGCTTCAGTGTATAAATTTTTGAAGTCTAGCTATCACCTCTTCTATCAGCTGTTGTCACTGAGGAAAACTGCTGCAGTCATTGTCCGCCTCAAGTACACAGCAATGCTGGAATTAACAAATCATTGTAAAAAGATGTAAGGAATCCAGAAACAGAACAACAATGCATAAAATACACTCCTATATTGCAGTATAAGATCCTGGGTTTTATGAAATTGCAATTTTCCTATCTGCATTTAACATTAAAATTTAATGAAAATTAGAACGCTGACAAAACCATTAAATGATTCTAGCCATAATGTTAAACCACACCAAGACAGTCAGGAAACGTAGATGCGTAAGATCAAACCATCATATAAGTGAAGTGTCGCTCCAACTCGCTATGAATGCAGTTGTTGCCATTTTTATGGTGGCAGGGCTTGCAACATCTAGTGAAACACTTAATCAGTGTGATATGGATGGTTTGTGCTCACTGTGCATGCATGGATTATTTTTTGCAGGAGCCCAAAAATGTACTGTAATTGAAAGTTCCATCAGTACATTTCCAGTCAAAAGGTGTGACCAGTAAGAACCCTGAATTCTCTGCTCCACTCCCCCCCACCACCCCCCTCCGCCATCACCACCATTAGAAGATGTAAATTGTGCTTGAAAGTTCATCTTTCACCTCCTATAAGGGGACTGTCATTTTTAACAGTACTGCACAATTTTGCAAAAAGACAAGCACAAATTCGTTGTTTCTCAGACCTTTTCATAAAAATCCTAAGATTCTGGAAAAGTGAAATGATGTTTTATTTTGCTGTACTGCTGGAATATTCTTCTTGTTTTGGAAGCTTGCATTTGAGGTTCATGATCTGCTATTCACCCTTGCTCATTAAAGTTATCGGATTTTTAAGCTGGTAGTCAACATTGTGGTGTGAGTCTGATCTCAATCAGCATTTCTTCCTGTTTCCTGTGAGAGTCAGCCATTAGTCATAAGGGTTCCCATTTCCTCAAACTCACCACAAAATAAACAGGGTGTCTTACTCACACTGAACTGTCGGCAGTCATCCAGAGGTTCTTTGCTAACTCAGTATCGGTCGCATTGCTTCCCTCATTTGGCACAAAACAGTTCGTACATTAGTTTAATCAATGATGGGGGTGGGGTAGGCAATACACTTATAAAATGATACAGTACTGTGCAAACCAAAGTGTACTTTCTGTTAACCAATATTTCTAGCAAAAAGATTAGAATTACTTTGAGCAAAATGTAGCAGCTTTCTCACTGAAAAAGTTGAATATATTATCTCTTAGCTTCATGCCAAACTACAAAGCTTGCAAAAACTGAGTGCAGAGGCACACAAACTTGTTATAATTTAAACCACATGTGTCATCTAGGTAAGAGTAAAACAGTAGAAAATGCAGTTTTTTTTGCAGTAATAGATTTGGCAATGACTAAAGAGAAAATTTAGCTCTGTAGGTTCTTTAGGTATTTGCGAGAGGAATTGAAAGTTTGCTGACCCTAAAAAGTTCTGATTTTTTGACTGAATTTTTGGCATTCTGCTGTTAACAGCAAATCTTGGCTTTAAAGTTGAATGTAAGGAACAGTGTGTTCCAGATCTCAGGTGAATCCACAGATAAAACAGTATCATCTACGAAAAGGAGTAATGTCTTTTGCTGAAGAAATATTTTGAGAGAATGTTTTACAATGCTATCCAACTTGTACTGATGAATTCATCAACAATAACACAACATGTGTTTAGGTAGCACAGTTAATGCAATAAAATATCTAAAGGCTCTTTACAGGAGCTTGTAAAACAACAATGGCATCAAGCCATAAAAGGAGAGATCAGTTAACCAAATGTTTGCCCTAAATAGTAGGTTATAAGGAGAGTCTTCTAGAAAGGAAGAAAATGAAGTAGAGAGGTGAGGAGTTGCAACAAAGGAATTTTGGAGCTTTAGGCCAAGGCAACTAAAGGAGTGGCCATTGTGGTGGACTGATTAAAATCAGAGATGCTAACAAGGCAAAATTAAATGAGTGATTTATGGAGTGCTTTCTATTTATTCATTTGTCGGATCCAAATGTTGCTGGCAAGGCCAGGCTTTTTTGCACGTTACTAATGATTTGTGAAGGTGGTTGAATTGATTTTGTAAATCTCTGACATCCATGTGGTGCAGGGATACCCGTAGGGCTATTAAGAAGAGAATTCCAAGTTGCTTTTTTCACCCAGTAACAGTGATATATTTCCAAGGAGAGGATGGTATGTGGTTGGAAGGGGGCTTGCAGATGGTGGGTTCTGGTGATCTGCTGCCCATGTCCTTCTAAGTGAAATCACAGGTTTGGAAGGTGCTATTGAAGGATGCATTGCTGTGATGCCATTGGCACTAGTGGTAGACGGAGTGAGTAGGGAGCCAATCAAGTGGGCGGATCTTTTTTCGAGTTAGCGTCAAATTTCTCAAGTGTTGTTGGAACTAAATACATCCAGCCAAGTGTTGAGCATTCTGTCACACACCTAATTTGTCTTGCGATTGATGGATTTTGGGGAGTCTGGCAATGAGCTTCTTATTATGATTTTCATACCAATCAACGTGATTTTAAAAAATTCCCAGTGTCCAACTTTAAGGAATTACATGACAAGATTTCAAATTTTAATATTTTTATTGTAACAAAGTAAATTCATGTTTGATTAAACATTACTTAATAGGAAGCTACTGCTCTAAATTACAGGCAAATATTTCTTATTAGTTTTGTCCATGATCGATAACCTCTTAGCAGAATTAGTCTTTTTTGATTATTCATTTGTGAAACATGGATGTCACTTGCTGGCCAGCATTTATTAACTATCTCTAGTTGCCCTTGACAAGTGGAGGTGAGCTGCATTCTGGAACTGCTACAGTCCATATAGGTTGACCTGCAGTGTACTTAGCGAGGGAGTGCCAGAATTTTGACTCAGTGACACTGACTGAATGGTATTTCCAAGTCAGAATGATGAGTGTCTTGATGGGGTACTTGCAGATAGTGGTGGTCCCATTTATGTGCTGCCCTTGTCTTTCTACGTGGAAGTGTTTATAGGTTTGGAAGGTCCTGACTAAGGACATCTAAGGTGAATTTCTGCAGCACACCTTGTAGCTAATACATGCTGCTACTACTGAGCATTGGTGATAGAGGGAGTGGATGTTTGTGGATGTGGTGCTTTGTTCTGGATGGTGTCAAGCTTCTTGAGTGTTGTTGGAACTCCTTGTGAAACTCCTGCATTAATTTTTGTGGTACTAAGATGACCAGTGTCCAACAAGTACAAGCATCTTCCCTTGTGCAAGGTATGACTCCAACCACTAAACAGTTTTCCCCATGATTCCCATTGACTTCAGTTTTGCTAGGCTTACTTGATGTTAGAGTTTAATTCTGCTTTCATGTGAAGGGCAATTGTTATGGTCTTCTCTCTGGCATTCATTCCTTTTGTCTATGTTTAAACCAAATCTTTAATGTGATCAGGAACGGAGAAGCCTTGGAAAATCTAAACTGAGTGTAATTGAAGGAGAAGCGCTGGCTAGTGTTATTATTATTGGACTGTTGATCTCGAGACCCAGGGAATGCTGAATTTGAATTCAGATTTGACCCAGGATTCGAATGCTATCATGGCAGATGCTGAAATTTGAATTCAATAACAAAGTGTGATTAAGAGTCTAAAGATAACCATAAATCCATTGTTGATTGTAGGAAAAATCCAACTGATTCACTATTATCCTTTAGGGAAGGAAACTGTCATCCTTACCTGGTCTGCACTACATGTGACTCCAGACCAACAGTGATGCGGTTGACTCTTCACTGTCCTCTCGGATGGGCAATAAATGTTGCCCTGGCCAGCAATGCCCTAATCCTATAAATAAAGGAACAGATTATTACCGAGTAAGAGTCATTTGATAGTACTGTTGATCAAGAGTAGACAGATAGGGCAGTAGTTGGACAGACATTGCTGGGTAGATGCCAATGTTAAAAACTTGAAAAGTCATGAAACTAATGGAGCAAATGTGTCTTCTTTCAGCGTATGATGCATTTGATATAGAATCAATAAAAAATACCTACTCCAAATCCATTAAGGAGCAACTCATAGTGAAAGAGATACAGGTTTTTTTTCTGACTAGAGTTTTTGTAGATTAAAGATTGTTTTTCTGGTTCTTTCTCAAATTTGTATTTATGATTGATGCTTAAACCAATAATCTCATATAAATATTGTGCCATAAAAGCAAAACCATCAACTCAGTTGAAAGTCAAAAGTTTCGTCACTTCCACTGCACAGTCCAATATTTGTACAGCAATTACTGATTTCATTAAGATGATTTTTAAAAAAAACTCCCCCTAGCTACTATAAGTTGTGCAAAGACATATTTGATAAACAAACCAGCAATAAGAAAATTTTTAAAAAGTAATGTAAAAGAGAAGCAAAGTAAGAATTGACATGCCAGCTTCATACCCAAACATTGATCCCTAATTTACTCTACCAGAGTTCTAACACAAAACATGTCATGGATCCAGCAATGAGTGTTGCTAATTTCAAAAGTTACAGGCATTATTAATAAACAGTTAGTAGGCTTGAGGCCTTTGCATTTTCTGCAGGATGCAGAAAGAAATTGCCAGAGGCTACAGAACCTAAATCATACTGACTGAACAAAATGGCAAGTTGCGTTAATGAAGATTCAATCAAATAGCTTTGAATTCAATGTGATGAAGAATGGAGTGACATAGATGGGACACAATAAGGCATTTTAAACCCAAAATGCAGACTTCATTGATGGGAATAAACAGACTCAGTAGGTCTAAGTTTCTATCTTGAAGAAGAAGATGGTAATGTGGCATCCTACCACTGAACCAGAAGTATGAGGTCCAGGTTAATGTTCTAAGAACAGGTTCAAATCCTAATACAGCAGCTAGTAGAATTAAAATCGATAAATAAAAGTGTAGTTATAAAGCTATTTCCAGTAATGATGACCATTGTTGATTGTAAAAACGTACCTGTTGTCATCTAATCTGCCACATTCCTCCTTGGTCTGGCTTAGATGTTACTTTAGAACCACAACAATGTGATTTTATCTTTTAAAAACTGTCTGAAGTGGCCTAGCAGCAACTCGGGTATATCAAACCACTGCTGAAAATGTGTTGCTGGAAAAGCGCAGCAGGTCAGGCAGCATCCAGGGAACAGGAGAATCGACGTTTCGGGCATAAGTCCTTCTTCAGGAATCCTGAAGAAGGGCTTATGCCCGAAACGTCGATTCTCCTGTTCCCTGGATGCTGCCTGACCTGCTGCGCTTTTCCAGCAACACATTTTCAGCTCTGATCTCCAGCATCTGCAGACCTCACGTTCTCCTCAAAGATTTCTATATCAAACCACTACAAAATTAAGAAAAAAAGGAACAAAATTGGATGGACCACACTTCGTTAGCGCACATACTAGAAAGGACAACGTCAAACCCAGCCTTTTCAACCCTGCAAAATCAGCCTTACTAATATTTGGGTGTTTTTGACAAAACTAAGAGTTATCCCATAGATTAGTCTGTCATAGTCATAGAACTATAGCTTACAGAGAGTACCCCAAACACCATCATCGCTGGGTATGACCTACTCATCAGCAGGACTGACCCAGCATAGACAGTGGTGCAGTTATATACAATGACGAAGGAGTTTCCCTAGCAGTCGTTAACAATGATTCTGGCTTCTATGAAGTTTCATGGTATCAGACAGGGAACCCTCTTGCTAATTACCACCTACAAGCCTCCCTCCGTTTATGAATTCATACTACTTCATATTGAACACCAGTTGGAGGAAAAACTGAGGATGGCAAGGTTACAATCTGTTCTGGATTGGAGACTTCAAAGCCCATCATCAGGAGGGACTTGGCACACCACCACTGACCAAGCTGGTAGGTCCTAAAGGGCATAGCTGCTTGATTTAGATTTGCATCAGATGGTGAGAAAACCAACAAGAGGAAATATGCACTTGACCTTATGTCCGCAATCAACCTGTTGCAGATCCTTCTCTCCCTGACAGTATTGGTAGGACTGGCCTCTGCAATTTCCTTGTAGAGAGATAATTTCATGATCATATTGAGAATATCCTCTATTATGTGGCTAGCTAAATGGGATAGATTTCAAACAGGATTACAACTGAGCATTCAGAAGACACTATAAGCTATCATCACCAACCGAAATATATTCATCCGCAATCTGTATATGACCTTGAACAGTAGACAAGGAATGAATGTGGTTCAGTCAAGAGCTAGGGGAACACAATGTAAAAATTAAGGGTACCGTTTCAGGATAAAGAGGAGGAGAATTTTTTTCTCTGAAGGTTTTGTGGTTGTGGATCTTTGCCTCAAAAAATTGTGGACCTTGAGTCATTGCCAAAGATGGATGGAATTCTTGTTAGGTAAAGAATCAAAGGTTATGGCGGGATGGGGGAGGCGAACAGGAATGTAGAGTTTAAAAGGGCAAGTTGCCTTCTGCTCCTACTTTGTAGGAAAATTTGATAATGGTGATATCCATTGTAAGGTATGGTTCCAACTTGCCCCTAGTTCTGCTAGAATCATCTTCTTCTGTTAGATTAGAGTCATAGAGTTATACAGCACAGTAGCAGACCCTTCAGTCCAACTCGTCCATGTTGACCAGGGTGTCTAAACCAAACTAGCCCCATTTGCCTGAATTTCACCTATATCCCTCTAAATCTTTCCTATCTATGTGCCTGTTCAAATGTAGTTTAAATGCTGTAATTTGAATTGAATTGAATTTATTGTCACGTCTATTGAGGCACAGTGAAAAGCTTTGTCTTGTGAGCAGTACAGGCAGATCACAGAGTTAAGTAGCATAGTTAAGTAAATAATAGGTAAACCGCAGCAAAAGCAAAAAGACAGGTAGAACAATTATAGGAAATAGGAAACCGATCTGCACGCAGGAGCTCGCAAGGAGTCGACCATATCCGGTGCTATCTTACATCCTTTCGCATTTTACCCTTCTCTACCACTTCCTCTGGTAGCTCATTCCATACCCTAGGAGAAAAAGTTGCTCCTCAGGTCCCTTTTAAATCTTTCCCCTCTCACTTTAAACACATGCTTTCGATTTTGACTCCCCTGTCCTGGAGAAAAAGTCATACTCTTGGCTATTCACCTTATCTATACCCCTACTGATTTTACCAATTTCTTAGCCTCCTATGTTCCAGGGAAAAATGTCCAGTCTCTCAACTCAAACCTTCCGGTCTTGATAATTTCCTTGTAAGTCTTTTTTGCACCCTCTGTAGTTTAATAACATCCTTCCTATTGTAGGGTGACCAGAATTCAGTGCTCCAAATGTGGCCTTAACAATATCTTGCACAACTGTAACATGATGTCCTAACTCCTGTACTCAATGCTCCTACCTCTGAAGAGAAGTGTGTCAAATGCTGCCCTCAGCACCCTGTTTACCTGCAAAAGCACTTTTAAGGAACTATGTACCTGCACCTCTAGGTCTCTCTGTTCAACAACACTCCTCGGCAGCCTTACCGTTAACTGTGTAAGTCCTGCCATCAATCACCCTCCTAATGCCTCTCAGTGGGGCTTACTGGTATGATGTGGAGAAGGATTATTCAATAATACATCTTCAGAAGAGGTATATACGTGAGTAACGAGGTATTTTTTACATAATAGTACAATAACAAGTTCCATCGTTTAAGACTGGTGAACACTAAAAGACATTGTTATCTCTTAAGATGTAGTAACTAGCTATGTAGCTACATGGTTAGAAATTGTAGAACTGCTTAACGATGATTAGCAAACTGGTTAGCTCCACCAAGACACAATGATGTATAAAAATTTTAAAAACTGCATATGCTGTTAATCGGAAACAAAAATAGAGTTTGCTGGAAAAGCTCAATAGGTCTAGCAGCCTCTATGGAGAGAAATCCTAGTTAACATTTTGAGTCGAGTGACCTTTGCTCAGAGCATTTCTCTAATTGTGACATAGTAATGTATATATCACTGAGTGGAGGTATACCAAACCTTCTGAATTAATCCTTTCAGAGCAACTGCCTTAAACAACAATATTACAAATTATTAAAATCATTCACAGGGTGTGGGTGTTGCTGGCAAATCCAGACCAGCCCTAATTGTCTATTTACAATAGGTAGTGAGTCACTTTTTTGCTACTGAATGGCTTGTGAAGCCATTTTGATTTGACTTATTGTAGTTAGTACAATAGATAGGAGTCAACTACATTTCTTTTTGTCTGGAGTTAAAAATGGTCACACTGCGTCGGGACAGCAGATTTCTTCGCTTAATGGATATTTGTGAACCAAATGGAATTCATGGAAATGTAGCTATTCCATTGACACCATTACTGATACTAGGCATGCAGTTTTCCACCTGAGAAATTAAGCGCTGGGGTCCGCTGGACTCTGCAGCAATTAAATTCTCACCAGCACAATTACCTGCCTTTTCCCAGCATGCAAGAGAAGTGGCTGGTTTGAGCTTGATTGGAAGGCTGCACACTGTGGGCCCAATCTGGGATAGGGATGAAGGGCAAGGAGATGAATGTTGAAATCCACCGTCTGCTTTTGCTTCTTGCCCCTGCTTCTGCACGACCTGTTAGAAAATGACTTAATATCTTGCTGTTGAATGCCCTGGAAACTAAATCTCTCATGTCAGTCTCCAACACCAGAAAACAACCAGCTTCTGATTGACCAGCAGCTTCTGGCAGGGTAGAACATCAAAGTCAAGGACTGTGAGTTACTAAGAGGCTCAACATTCAGTTCTAGAAACAAACTGATTAAAGCTCAGTTTGGTGAGCACTGGTTGTTTGGGGGTGGAGAATCAGTCGCCATTGAACAAACCCACCTCCACATGTAAGCTGCAAAATGGAAAATCTTGGCCTATTCCATATTTATTTAATTCACTGAATTTAAATTTCCAGGTGTCATGTTGAAATTTGAACTCATGTTTCTAGACCATTAGTCCAGTCCTATGGAAATCAGTCAAATACGATAACTAAATGAAAATAAGGATAATGGTGGAGATGGTAAATAATGACTTTGTGCAGCATTAACAAAGAAGGTTTAATTCTTAATTTTAAATCTAATGATTGATAGATGTCTGTTAATGAGGAACAACAATGGTGTGGGACAAAGACAAGTATGTGGAAATAGGTCACAGATCAGCTAAAATGTCACTGACTAGCAGAACAGGCTGGAGGGGCCTATTTGTTTTCTTGTGTTACTATGATTTAAAATTATGTGTAAAATCTCTCAATATTTTGTCTTGCCATTCAGCGTGTTGCAATTTAAAAACAACAATCCCACACAAAGTACAGCTGTTGATACTCTTTCTAGGATGTTCTAGTGCAGTTCATGTCCAAGAAGGCATAATCTAGTAGTCATGATTTGGAGATGCCGGTGTTGGACTGGGGTGTACAAAGTTAAAGATCACACAACACCAGGTTATAGTCCAACAGGTTTAATTGGAAGCACACTAGCTTTCGGAGCATTGCTCCTATCACCTGATGAAGGAGCGATGCTCCGAAAGCTGTGTGCTTCCAATTAAACCTGTTGGACTATAACCTGGTGTTGTGTGATTTTTAATCTAGTAGTGTTAGTTTCTGGTGACTCTCACAGCAGTGACTTTGACAAATTCTCTTCTCTGAGTGTCAGAGATAGAAGTAGTTACTAATGGGTGGGTAGTGGTGAATTTTAAGCGTTGAATCAAATAGATTAACTTTTCAAAGGGAAGGCAGACAAAGTTACAACTTAGTACTTTATCTGGAGATAAGTACACTCATTCTGTTACTCTGGACAGTCTTTCTTGCAGTATGTATCAACATCTTTACAAGTTATTCTTTCAGATGTTGTTGTGTGATTTAAAAACACCAGGAGATTCAATAGGCAAAATTTTCAATGCTTAAGGCCCCTTTGCACAACTTCCTGCTGATGATAAGCTGTTGGGAGAAAAAAAATTCCTACAGATGCAGAATCTTACTGGTGAACAGATGTGCTTGAAATGCTTTAGGCATTCGTCCAATGCGTTAGTGTTGATGGTGTTGAGCTGACTGCACATTTTTTTGGTGGATCAGTATTCAATTCACTTCATTAAACAGGGAAAAGATTCAGATTTGCGATCATGTTAATGGGTGTTTTGTAACTATTGAATAATATTGTAAAACTAATAGTACCCAAAATATAGGACATGTTGATTCAATTGTTCTGTTTTTCTGTTGATAGAGAGGGATGAAAGATCTACACCCATAAATGAGTTACCAGAAAGCCATGGGGAGTATGAGCCCAGATTAATTCTACATCTTCCAATGGACCAGCACTTGAAGTCCAATTTCAGTCAAATTCTCTATATGTTATTGCTGTCCTCACCCAAATAATATTTAAATGACAATTGGATGGCCTCCTTATTTAAGTAATGGTGTTAAGTAACAGGATTCCAGTTTTTCGCATTTTGATCTTTATCTTAATGTCATGATTCAATTGGGAAGATTATGCCAATAATTGAATCGGGAAGATTGTGCCAGTGATTGAATCTCTCTATTCTGGAAGCCATCACAAATATTTAACTACCCAATTAAATCACTAAGGTAAGCAATTTGCCTTTCTGACTGCTATTCAGGACAATAGTAATTCACACCAGATTTTGTCACTAACTGAAGTGACAAACTTTATTCTTTAACAAATGGCAAAAAATAGATTGCTAATTTAAGATTACGCACACCCACACATTCATGAATAAAACAGGCAAAAAAGGACAATTTGACACAAATATATTGAGTGGAAACATATAGACTAGGATAGCAAACTCTGATGATCTAAGTCCAGACCACAAAGATGGGATGAGTTCTTTCTCTCAGTTCCCTGATTTTATAGTAATGATGACGTGGGGTTGATCTTCGATTCAATAATTGTTTGGGTGGGCCCAGGTCTTGTGTAGAGTCAAGGAGTCATATAGCATGCAAACAGACCCTTTCATCCATCCAGCCCATGCCAAACATAATCCCAAACTAAACAATCCAACCTGCCTGTTCCTGGTCCGTATCCCTTTCCTATTCATGTACTTATCCAAATGTCTTTTAAATGTTTTAATTGTACCCACATCCACCACTTCCTCAGGAAGTTCATCCACATGCGAACCATCCACTATGTAAAACATTTGCCCTTCATGTCTTTTTAAAATCTCTCTCCTCACTTGAAATCCCACATTTGAGGGAAAAGACAACTACCATTAACACTATCTGTACCCCTCATTATTTTATAAACTTCTATAAAGTCGCCTCTCAACCTCCTACATTCCAGTGAAAAAGTCCAAGCCAATCCAGCCTTTGCTCAATACTCAAACCTTCCATTTCTGGAAAGTTTGAGTTATAAAGAAAGATTGGACAGGCTGGGGCTTTTTATTCTATTAGAAGTCTTTTTTTGGAGTCTTGAGATATTTTTATCTTTTTACTCTCCGAGAAATGATGAGAGTTACTTGTTGTTTACAGGTATCTGGATGTCTCTGAGTACACTGCACTCATGGGTTGTGATAAACTGCAGCTGCACCAATCCCAAGTATGTTATTTGGCAGTTTTTCTTCAACATAATGAAATTGAAGCTACATGATCTCGTAAAGTATTAATTGGCCATGCTAAATTGCCCGTAGTGTTAGGTGAAGGGGTAAGGGTAAATGTCGGGGTATGGGTGGGTTACGCTTCGGCGGGTCGGTGTGGACTTGTTGGGCCGAAGGGCCTGTTTCCACACTGTAAGTAATCTAATCTAATCTAATCTAAACTTCCAGGTGCCTCTTAGCAACATATTACAGTTTAACTTGTATTTTCCAGATTATAAACCAACAGGAAAAATATACAATCCCTAAAATTAATTAATAATAATTATGGCCCAAGACAATTATTTTGAATGGATATCCACTTTTTAATAGTTATGAATTTTCTTTCCAGAATGCTAAGCGAGCCCAGATGATTGCATATCATATCAAAATTACTGCACTGTAATGGAAATAAGTCAACATGCATCCAAATACTCTGAAGTAAATTCTTAATTTTTCCAATTAAATCTTTTAAATGGCAATCCATATAAGGCAAGTTTTCTTTTACAACTCCAGTATCTACTGTTCATTTCTAAAGAATTTATAACAGAGTTAGTATTTACAATCTGGTATGTTCAGTTTTTTTTTATATAATCTGGTCTTGTTGTGAACACAATAGGTCTTCAAAGAAAATGCACTATTTTTCCAAAGTATACTTTGTCCATTCCTGATAATTTTACAAAGTTAGAGAATAACATATGGTTCTATAGATCAAGTGTCAAGCATCATAGAGTCAGAGATATACAGCACGGAAATCAACCCTTCGGTCCAACTTGTCCACATCGACCAGGTATCCTAACCTAAT
Organism: Chiloscyllium plagiosum; assembly: GCF_004010195.1. Classification (NCBI taxonomy): domain Eukaryota; kingdom Metazoa; phylum Chordata; class Chondrichthyes; order Orectolobiformes; family Hemiscylliidae; genus Chiloscyllium; species Chiloscyllium plagiosum. The sequence goes on from NC_057735.1 coordinate 28,088,574, forward strand.
TTAATCCACTCGGCCCATATCCCTCTAATCCCATATCCCTCTAATCCCATCCTATTCATATACACATCCAGATGTCTTTAAGTGTTGTAATTCTACCCGCCTCCACCATTTCCCCTGGCAGCTCATTCCATACTCGCACCACCCTCTGTCTGAAAACATAGCCTCTTAGGTCCCTTTTAAATTTTTCCCCTTTCATCCTAAACCTACGCCCTCTAGTACTGGACTCCGCCCACCCCCTACTCCAGGGAAAAGGCCTTGTCTATCCAAGCCCCTCATGATTTTATAAACCTCTATAAGGTAACTTCTTAGCCTGTGACGCTCCAGGGAAAACAGCCCCAGCCTATTCAGCCTTCCAACCCTGGCAACATCCTTGTGAATCTTTTCTGAACCTTTCGAGTTTCACAACATCCTTCCAATAGTAAGGAGACCAAAATTGCACGCAATATTCCAGAAGTGGCCTAACCAATGTCCTGTACAGCTGCCACATGACCTCTCAACTCCTATACTTACTGCTCCAACCAATAAAGTCAAGCATACCAAATGCAGCTTTCGCTATCCTATCTACCTGTGACTCCACTTTCAAGGAACTATCAACCTGCACTGCAAGGTCTCTGTTCAGCAAACCTTCCCAGGACCTTCCCATTAAGTGTATAAACCTGCTTTGATTTGCTTTTCCAAAATGCAACCCCTCACATTTATCTAAACTAAGTCCATCTGCCACTCCTTAGCCATTGGCCCATCTGATCAAGATCCTATTGTAATCTGAGGTAATCTTCTTCGCTGTCCATTGCACCTCCAATTTTGGTGTCATCTACAAACTTACTAACTATACCTCCTATGTTCGCATTCAAATCATTCATATAAATGATGAAAAGCAGTGGACCTAGCACCAATCCTTGTGGCACACCACTGGTCACAAGCCTGCAGTCTGAAAAGCAACCCTCCACCACCACCACCCTCTGTCTTCTACCTTTTGAGTCAGTTCTGTATCCAAATGGTGAGTTTTCTCTGTATTCCATGGAATCTAATCTTGCTAACTAGTCTACCGTGAGGAACCTTGTTGAACACCTTACTGAAGTCCATATAGATCATGTCCACTACTCTGCCCTCATCAATCCTCTTTGTTTGAGTTTTTCGAAAAAGTAACAATCTTATGATTTTCATGTAGTGCATTTGGAAGTTGAGGTGCAGAGTTGTGTGGACTAACTTGAGTTTGATTGAGTAATAAAGGTGCACATAAGAAAACTGCAGCCGAACCAAAACAAATTGTAGCTGCAATAATAAAATCAATTGTAATTAGACTCATGTAAGAAAGTTCATTTGAAATACTAGGAGGTTAAGATGAGATACACATGACAGATTTTAGGATGTACACCAAACCTCAAGGGGACAGAGGATTGGACCTCCATAGGATAGCAAAAATGTGAATTCACTACAATGTTTCAGGTGGCACAGTAGCTCAGTGGTTAGCACTACTGCCTCACGGCACCAGGGTCCCACGTTCGATTCCAGCCTTTGATGACTGTCTGTGTGGAGTTTGCACACTCTCCCCGTTTCTGTGTGGGTTTCCTCCAGGTGCTCCGGTTTCCTCCCACAGTCCAAAGATGTGCAGGTCAGGTGAATTGGCCATGTTAAATTGTCCATAGTGTTATGTGCAATTGTCAGAGGGAATGGTCCTGGGTGGGTTAATCTTTGGAGGGTCGGTGTGGACTTGTTGGGCTGAAGGGCCTGTTTCCACACAGTAGGGAATCTAATCTAAATATCCTATCTATCACAAAGGACCATGTGATCACACTGGATTAGTCAATGGGGAAAAATGTCAGATCTGGGGACAATCTCGCAAATAGACAATTCTGCAACAGAAAATCTGAGGATAATGAGTGAGTGTTGCTGTATCTCTGAGGAAGCAATTGAGAAAGTAAAATGGATAGGCTGAGTGAAACATAAAAGATCTTACTTAAATTCATTTGCAGTTTAACACTTTTGAGCTGATACGTTTTGGTAGCGAGAAAACAGGTTGTGGTCTTGTTTTGTAGCTAGAACATTACATAAATTAGACAGTGCCAAGGAGGCATCATGGTTTCTTTTAGCCAGAGACTGACTGTGGCATAAGGTTAATTCCTACACTGTTCCTCTGTTACTTTGAAAGTAGATGTATTAGTTTTTTGACAGTTGTGTAACCACTTGCAGTATATTATTCTATTTTGTATTTTTACCTATTAAACACCTGCAGTGTTTTGAATAAAAGTTCCTGTTTTCTGTGGTCCTGCATTCTGGTACGTATGTTTTGAGTGCTGTTAAAATCATTTCCAAACGTTGTCAACATTTGCTTTTAATAGTTAAATCATTGAGGCATAGTAACAACGCTCAGATAGTTTTTGTTGAATAGTTAGAATGTATGAGTCAAAAACTTCACCAAAACTCCATCTCTGGTTTGAAAGAATGCAGTCAATTTGTTTCTTTTCCTGCTCCAGAGGCTGCTGCAGTCCATACTAGTTGGTATCTGCCGCATTCTTCTTTGTTTGCCTTTTGATCTATCTGTTACCACCAATTCCCAGGCACCAGCAATCTCAATTTTCCTGTGGGTCCAGAATGTGTCCATCATCTCCTTCTCCTCATGCGAGTTCAAGGACCTTCTCAATAGTCGTTCATTTTGTTCAACTAACTTACAGCAAAGATTGTAACATTGAAATTCAACTGATTCCATCTTGCATTCTAGGTCTAGTTTTTACATGCACACAATGTTGTCAACCACATTTAAGCATTCTGCTTCTTAGTCAAGCTCGAATACATTTTTTTTCTTTTGGCATACTAATCTTTGGAGCAAGTTATGTTATTTTGACGAGACCCCATTAAAGGAATCATTGTACAGATTTATTCACTTGCAAGTCACAAATTCCAACTGAGTTCTTGTCGGTCTTTGATGTGACTAAGCTGACCAACTTTTACATAGTGCAAAAGCAGAATGGGAACTTTTTTTTAGAAAAATGACTTCATCAAATGGGATTGATCACACATAGACTAACACAAACTGTGCTTGTTTCATATTTGCACATAACATGAGCATCCTGTTTTACCAATGCACAATGGTCCCTATTTTGTAGTTTCCTTATAAAATCCAGCCCTGGAAAAAATTAGACATTTTTTAAGCGGTTTATTGATTACGTTAACTACAACACAACTACATACCAGAATTAAATATAGAAATTGAAATTGATATGCTTTACAACTATTTTTTGGGCATGAAACAAGTGCCATTTTAAAAATTTAATAGCAGAACTACCTACTTCCATTCTGTGCAAACATTGGCCTCGCTTCTAAATTGTATAACCCATATATTTTACTCACTTTGGGAAACCATTTAAAACATTCATTTTGCGTATTAAGTGTCATTAAGGGTCTAGCTCTACAACATATTTTACTGATGTGTGGGGCAGGATTGCTTCTGCCCTGTTCAAGGTTCATCAGATTGAAAAGTAAATTCTTCTAAATTTATATAAAGTGGGAAGGAGCAGAATCTTCTCCCAACTATACAGTTTTCATGATTGCCTCTTACTCCTGATACAATCACTCTTTTGTCTTAACTATTTGAATTGGAAAGTAGAGCACCATTCCCACAGTAATTGTCATTATTGAAAACTTAACAGTAAAATTCTTGGCATACCCACCTATAGCACCAGATAAAATGTTGGCCCCCAGCTTAGGGAGGGAAGAATGAGCAAGATGTTCCCACTCCTGATTACTATTCACAGCTGTAAAATGCACTCGTGAACATTGGGAGATTAAACTTGGCTGTGTGAAGATTCATGAAGAATGCTTTTCTTCTCCAATATGAATGATCAGACAGAGCAGCTTATATGGGAAGAAGGACATGAGGCAGAAATGGATGAAATAACTAAAATGCTGTAGCACTGGAAGTTATTTCTAAGGTCATTACCACAAACCTTTTTAATGCACTAGCACTGTAGGGTATGTAACAATGTTGCAAATGCCATCTCTAGTGTTGATGGTTAAAATCTGTACTTGTCATTTTGCTGTGTTTTAAATTTCCATTGTCGAAGTGTCATCTAACTGTGTATTTTCTTTTGATTAATTTTACATTCATTTTATTTTTAATTTTGTAAAAGATCTCTCATTTTCTTACTCCTAGCAGTTGTTCTTTTGGAGTTGACATGTGTCACAACAGATCTAATCTTATTCAGTGTTACAAGGAAACATGCACTCAGGCTTACATGAATAGAGGCTTTTTATTGCAGGAATTTCTACAGAATGCCAAGTATGTTTTCATTAGTCCAGAATCCTATGCCACCCATCACACTGTTTCACTTGTGCTAAACAAACAAAATAATACTACTTAACAGATGTCCAGTTGATCCATTCTGAAAAAAAAATCATTTGGATGTTGATATTTTCACTTACAATTTTGTATGTAGGAAACACGCATTCTTTTATTCCATTATAAAAGAAGGCTTTCAGTATTTCTTACCTAATTTAATCTTAGTATTCCAGCAAAATCTCATTTTACCTAATGGGGCCCTTTTTCCATTCTAGGCCCCTCTTGAACTTCACTATCACCATAGTTGTCCCTTGCCTACACAAAGTAAGGAGAACGTTGTACGGACTTAGCAGGTAAATGTGATTTCACCTGCTCTCATTCAGCCTCAGTTACTAGACAAGCATTAATACTTTTCTGTCCTTCCATTGTACTACTTACACTTGTGACAAACTCTCTATGTATTCCCATGTGTTACTAGAGCATTGTGTAAACCAGTGTCTTATTTTTATTTTTCTACATCCTGTAGAAAGATTTTTCTTTCAACAATGCCGAACATTTGAAACTTATCTCAGTGCTGGTAAAATAAATTACTTGCAAAATAATTATCAGTCATTCAGTCACATAATTGTGGTGCCTTAAACAATTTAAAGCAGTTTGTTTATTTTAAGAATGAGTGTCTAATATGCATTTAGCTGCATTTCTGATAAATAACATATAATCTGTCTTTGGTTTAAATGTTGAACATAGAAGCTCTGCATCAAATTTGATCTCCTCCACCAAACTTTTCCCTGCTGGCCTGAAATCTGGTGTCATTTGTAGAATACAATATACTAGTGACATCTTGGATGTGAAGATTATCAAAAAATTAATCGTCAATTAAAAGAATCAAAGAAGTTAATCTAGAAAATTCTCTCAACCAGCACCATAGCGATTTGAAGGTGAAGATGTAACCTTCAGGTTGATCTTTTATTTACCCCAGTGACCTACATGTGGTGTTACTTCTGAATATTGACCTCATTTTCTGAAATTTCAAGACTGCTGCCTTAATTAACAGTCAATTATTTGGGCCTTATTCTGTCGCCATTGGGATTTATTAGTGAGAAGCAACTAGAGCCAAAATCTGTGCTTTTCATGGAATTGTTTGACGTTCGATGGTAATTCGTTCAATGAAGCTATCTTTTAAAACCAGTTGCTAATGAAGTGAGACACAGTTACAAAGCAAAGAGATTCTAAAAGGTTGAAGTGTTACATAGATTGGCCAAACCATTGTCGAACCAACCCAACCACCCTGTAGCACAGCATTTCAACTCCCCCTCCCACTCCACCGAGGATATGCAGGTCATTGGACTCATCCACCGCCAAACCACAACAACGCGACGGTCGGAGGAGGAGCGTCTTATCTTCCGACTGGGAACCCTCCAACCACAGGGGATGAACTTGGACTTCACCAGTTTCTTCATCCCCCTTCCCCCCACCTTGTCTCAGCCAAATCCCTCCAGCCCGGCACCGCCTTCCTGACCTGCAGTCTTCTTCTTGACCTCTCCGCCTCCATCCTACTCCGACCTATCACCCTCACCTTGACCTCTTTCCACCTATCACATTTCCAACGCCCCTCCTCCAAGTCCCTCCTCCCTACCTTTTATCTTCTCCTGCTGAACACTCTCTGCTCATTCCTGAAGAAGGGCCTGTGCCCGAAACGTCGAATCTCCTGTTCCCTGGATGCTGCCTGACCTGCTGTGCTGTTCCAGCAATAAAGTTTCAACTTTGATCTCCAGCATCCGCAGACCTCACTTTCTCCTCAAACCATTGTCTTCCAATAGAACCCAATTGGGTTTTATTTCATTTGCACATTTTATCTAAAATTGTACCAAGATGTAAAGTTTTATTGCCAGAACTTCAGAATTCCAACTTAGCTTGTGCTTCATAAGCTTTAATGTCCATTTCTGTTGCACTCCCCAAGGTCTTTCCTTGAGGGAAGTTTTAAGAGAGAAGCTTGTTATCAGATGTTGGAATAACTGCCCATGATAGGCCACACCCACACAACAAACAAGGATCAAGGTGTGTAAAGGTGGCCAGTGCACTCTAACCCATTTGTGCTATCACTTGGGATTCATTTATACACTTCTGAGCCCATATTTTCATCCCTGTCTTGGGTTTTAATTGATTTATTTTTTTTCTACCTGAATATATCACTATCGTTCAGGAGCTCCATTAGGAGACAGTAATTGATTGTACAGTCGCATAAGAATGTGACAACTTTAGGGTTAGAGATTGCTAATTCTAGATATTGCTAATGAATAGAGTCATCTATGATATGATAACTTGTATGGAATGTCAAATGTTGTTAGCTGAATAATCTGTATAAAAGTTTGTAATTATGGTATTCGCCCTAGTTTTCAAATTTCAAATTAATATGCTGAAGCAACAATTTTTTTTTTTGTTTCTCCAATCAGCTTTCCACCTCTGCCACAGTACTGGAACGGCTTTTACCAAATTAAGCAGTGAAAGCCTGTGAGAGTGTGACATAGCTAAATTATTAATTTGTGTCCTATCCAAAGCACATCGAAGGCTTTGCTACGTCATCCTAAATAGAGTTTATTGCCCATTGTGCAGCACGATCCATTGCAACCAGGATTATACTATCATCTGCGAAGGCTTCCTTTCCTGATTCCACACTATTAACTTAGGTAACTCTCCAAAAGTATATCCATTGTGCCCTTTTTTCTACTTTATTGTTGATTAAAACAGCACTTGCTTCTATGTGTTTGCTGATAGTAGCTGACTTTACCTCACCACCACCACTTTGACTTCCCCTCTGTCTTTAAATTATCAGACTGCTCATCCAATGTACAGTGCTCCTTGTATCTCAGTTCTGACAGTGTCATTCACTTGGCTCCTATAGGGATGCACAGACTTGCATTAGTTCCTTGTTGAACAATGCCTTCATTTTAAAAGTGTTTACTTTATCTCGAATCCCTCTATGCCATTGCTTCTCCCAATCTGTCTAATTTCTTCCATGTTTCCAAGATATCCCGACTCCTCCAATTCTGGTCTCTTGAAACATTTTAATTTTAATTGCTCCACTATTGATAGCTGTGCCTACAGGTGCCAAGGCCACAGCTCTCAAATTTTACCCCTGAACCTTCTCTTTTCTGAAGCTTGTCTCATCTGTCCTAGCATCTCTTATGTGGCATGCTGACAGATAATGTTTGGTAATGCCCGTGAAGAACCTTGAGACATTTCACCATGTCAAAGGCAATGTGTTTGTCCAACAAGACGTTGTTAATGCCAAGGCCTGGTGGAACTGTTAATGAGAAAACAGAAGGGTAAAATTAGGCTACGCCAGTGGCTTGAAACTGGATCAGAGTGAATCAATAACTTATTTTACAAAACTCCTAATATTGCTTCAATTTACTTCAGTCAAAACTAAAATCAGACAGTGTGCCAAATTTCCAAATTGCTTTGAGCACTTTTCCCACCACTGACAGGAAATGCCAACTCATCCCCAGAAAATACATAACCTCCTGGAACTTGTGATTTGAATATTTTTTACTGTATGATTATTTTTAGATATACGTTGATATTTTTCTCCATTCTACAAGAATAACAATGAGTTGCATTTACAAGGTATCTTTAACGTGGAAAGACATCCTCGTGTTCCAAGCCATAACCAGAAGTAATTGGGCTTCAAGCTAATAAAGGAGACAAGACTGGAGAAGCCTGAACTCTGTCAAATAGACATACTTAAAGGAGGATGTTAGAGGGCATGAAGAGGCACAAGACCTTCCAGGAAAATTAGTGTGTGGAACTAATGTGACTGAATGCATAACTGCAAGTCAAGAGGGAGTATGGAGAACAGCACTACAGCTAAGGATCAAAGCAGGAGAGGGAGTTTGGAGAGCTGAAAGGGCTGAGTGTGTTACACACATGATCAGAGAAAAGTCATGAAAGGACATAGACACTCGTCTGTTCATTAGGTTGTGTTATTTTAGTTGACCCTTGAAACTCACTTATCTGTGGACCCTCTCTTTTTTTTTTCCCCTTGAGCTTTGGTGCTGTATCCATATCAGGATACTTTGCTCTTGCACTTTAGTAGCTCCTGGACCACCTGATCGTTTTTGTCAAACTAGTCTTGATATTTCCTGATAGAGAAGTCCAGAGTCTCCTTGGAAATGCTTTTTTAAAGGTAGACTAGACTATGGTTGGTTGTGAGGCAGAGTAGATCTTCATAGAGCTCTTGAGTCCATTGTAATTAATGTTCCTGCAACAATGTTTCTGCTGTGCTGCCATTTTTAGGCCATGCTAATAGAAACATTAGACCAGATTAGATTAGTCAATGGTCACTCCAGCATTCACCAAGTCCTGTCATGGCCCAGATAATATGGGCATCTTTGTGGTTCCTCAGTCAGGCAATGATGTGTTAAGTAGGTGCCAGTATATGGTGTAACAGTGTTGCCAAGAGGTCTTCTATATGTCTCTCTGGAAGGTGTGTTATGACCAGATCATGTTCTAGGCATTTTGTCAGAAGAACTCCATTGCTATTTGTTTTCCCTATGTACTAGTTTGCTGGTCGAACCTTTCTAGAGCTTTGTATCCCTTCTGACTCTGGTGTAGAAATCAGCAAGGAGAATCATCTTGTCTCCTTTAGGATACAGAATAATGATCAAGGCTAATATAGAATTTCACTGTGGACTCACATCTAGGGTTAGGATGTAGATACTGATGACTACAGTGTACTGTATCTGGATTGGTATGAGATATTCTATTATCCCACAATAGGGCTCACTTACTTGGTCAAGTAGGTTTTTTTTTAATGAATCTCAATTTTTAATGGCATGTTTGTTGATTTGCTAACCTAAAGACGACTACAAAATTAACAAATTCAAAGTGAAAAATAGTTCTCCAAAATTCAGGAGGACCTAGATCAGGTGAATTTGCCACTGGAAGGGAATGTTACCAATCTTGAATGAAAAAAATGAAATACTTTTAAAATCATGCCCTAATGCACAAAAAAATTGAAAACGAGCATCTGACAATGTGGTTAACTGGTCATGAACTGATTCGACAAAAGTCCATTTACAGACTATAAGAAGATAGTTCTCATGAGAATGGGCATAGATATTGAGCTCAGCCTGTTGCAAGAGATGCCAAGAAGATTATTGGAGACTGACAGGAGATAGTTGAGTTAGTAATCGTAAGCCTGTTTTTTAAAGTTAAAGAGTCACATGGCTACTCAGGTCTGCACAAAGCTGTTGAGGCTTTCATTGGGGGGAGATTTGGGTGGAACCCCAGAATTTAGTCGAAGTTTTAAAATGCTTCTTTGTATCGGTCCACTCTCCAGCAGGTGAAGTCCATCTGTCAATAATGCAGTGTAGAATTGACTGTAAACTTCTAGCTTGCAAAGCGCATAGAGGTGTGGTCCTGAATAAATCTCTTTTTTTAAACTCTGAACAGGTTGATAAGATGTTATAACACACCTGGAGTAGGTGGGACTGGAATCCAGGCCTCCCAGTCCAGAGGTAGACTGTACCACTGTAACACAAGAGGGCCCTTCCTGAACAGATCATGCTGCTGATCTGAATGATGTTCACCTGAAGGTGCTGAAAGAAATTGAGTTATGTGCTGTAAACATGTTGCTTATAGATTTTCCAGTTTGTCAGGGTGTAAGATTGATCAATTGGACTGCCTTGATTTTGGTTTTATTGTCACATGTATTTTATATATAAGAATACAGTAATATGCAGTGGAAAGCTTTCATGTGTCACCATGATGCAGCATCATTTTGACTAATTTAAGAATAATGGAAAAGATGAAAGATATAGCTTGAAGAGCGTCCATCAGTCAGTCCTGAGCCAGCACATCAATGTCAACCACAGCTGCACCACCATCCCCCCGTGATCACTTAGCCACTATCTGCACTAGACCCAACCAGCATCTAAATTGCTGATCCTCAGGCTCAATCTTGGCTGAGCCGATACTCCTCTGCCATCGTCTTGCTGCCGCCGCCTGGAAACAGGCTTTTCTGTTGCCAGTATTTAAAAAAAATATATTCCTGGTGGAGACTGAATAGTAGGGAGTTACAATGAAATGACGAACATGCACTGTCCCTTCCTGCTCTGATCTGGCGATTTGCTGTTGGTCCTTTTGATAGACAGTATCAAAGCCCAGATACATATATCTAGGTATAGTAATTGAATTGCTTAGGTTATGAATAATCAGTGAACTTGTATACAAATTAAGTAAGCATAGACCTAGTATATATATTCTTTTTTTTCTTTTTCTTTTTGTTTGTTTTTATTTTTAAGAATATGAGTGATCTTTGGAACCAATTGCAAATTAATTGAATGAGTGCATAGTTAGTTCAAAAAGGATCAGATGGGTTCCTAATTGTGGCTGATGGAGCATATGATAAGGATGTCTCATGTTTGTTATGATCTCCTGGAATAGCTTTTTCACACCCTTTTCAGGTCAGGGAACAATCTGTCTGCTGCTGTGGGATTTGAAATGTCAATTTAACTTATCTCCCCACAAATGCAGCTGGACCTGCTGAGTTTCTCCAAGACTTTGTTTAATTCAGACTTCCAGCATCTTCAAGCATTTCCTTTTATTGGAGTTAACAAATTCTATTTTCATTTCAAAATGGTTCAGCAGGCAGGGACAAACAAATGAAAAATAGAAAATATGTAGTTAAATCACCAACAATAACTTCACTTTATTTATCAGACCATATAGTGGAAAAAGTACATCATAATGTCAAAATGGAACTGAGAAATTTATGTTCTTTCTGGCATAAACTAACAAGGATTAGTATAGCTGGCTTCCAGCTGAAATTCTCTGTGTATCAATGAAATCTTAAGTGTTGGCCTACTATAGGTTCTGTTTTTACTCAGTGAATTTTATGCATCTGATTCTCTCAACTGTTGTGCCAAGGAGGAAGTGGCTATGCTGACTCATAATCACATTTTAAGTTGACTCATCTGTTTTCCACATAGTTGCAGTTTGGAACAAGCAGTCTTGTCAAGCCCTGTAATGTTTTACTATAGAAATCTACTTAATAAATCTTTCTGGCAAGGGAAATATTGTGTGGAGCCAATGATCACATGTAGGCTTCCCTTCAGTTTACATGCCGTCAACTGAAATCTGGAACTTCTAAAATGCTTTGATGATACAAGTAGCATTTTATTTTCAAATTGTTTGCTGTTGAAGTGAATAATTAAACTCTTTACATATACACAGATCTATATGGACAGTGTCTATTTGCAAGGTCTGAATATGACTTATACCTTTATTGTCAATTGATTGATGTGGGTAGGGAAATCCTTGCAGATGAGCAATGTGGTTCAAGAGTTATTTCCTGTCCCACTGAATGCCTGAAATCAATCATAGCAGTCAACATGACATGAGGGAATGCTTGAAATAGTCTCTCTGCTGAAGCAGGGATTCAGAACAAATTTTAAAAAGCAATGGTTCAAATTCACTGTTTCTTTTCCAGTGTTGAATCTGTGCTCTGTCAACTCTACAGAAAATCCAGCACTCCTCTTTACTTTTTTATTAATCACATTAATAAAGTGTGGATCCTCAGATGTTGCAAGTTGCAGTGACATGCACACTTGTAAGCTGTATCCAATATAGCTCAGGTGCAAGTATACTTCTGCTGTTTTAATTGCTAGGTAATAACAATATTGAGCATTAGTTTCTGAAGTATGTACTACATTGTTGAATCCATGTATTTTCAAAATTGTTGCAAACTAGGGTAAACAACCTCAGAAAATTTGCTTTAATGCAGGTGAAGATGTGCATATAGAAACCATCGGTGGTGATGAGGAATAAAAAATGTCAGTGACTTTCCAAAAAAAGGGATGCATAGAGTGCAGCAGATTTATGGAGAAGGACACAAAGTTTACATAGATTTGGAGAGAAAAGTTACAGTTATGGAACTAAGACACAGACTGAAATAAATAAAATACATTTCTACAGTAAGTTCCAAAAGATAGTGCCCATATCGAAGCTGACCATTAATTAGCAAAATCCACTGAACGTCAGGGGGCTATCTAATTCAGTATTAGGTTATAACTGAATTAATTTCTGAGTGTATCTCAATTACAAGAAGAACTTAGGAAGTATTTTTATACCGAAACTACAAAATTTGTTTGGTGGACACTTGGAAAATGGGCCAGAATATGATTCCACTCTATTTGACCCAACTTTCAAATTATATCAGTCTATTCAGATTCCTTATAGTGAGGCTGTCTCTTGGAGGTTGTAGGGTTGGAGGTGTTAATCTGGGTATGGTTGGGAGGGTGGTATTTAATCAGCATGGTGCAGGTGCAGTGTTAGTAGAAAATTCTTGGAGTACACCTGGAGTAAATCTTCCCCTTAAATCCTCAGCAGCAGGTAACATAATTTCCGAGAGTCCTAAATCTTGCATAGAAAGTCAATCCTAGAAGAGACCCAGGATTGGATTTTCTAATTCCTGTCAGAACAGATTTGATATGAATCTGGCCTGTCCCAAATGTATCTGCTGAAGGAAACCAGGTAGAACCATCAATTGGTGCAGGAATGCCAATGCTCTGTGCTGGGTCAGGGGTGGGGCAACTGTTTTTGAGTCAAGGGATTGGGGTCTGCTGTGTTTGTAACGCGGTTGGGGGCTGCTGTGCCTGCAACAGGGCTGGGGGCTGTTCTACCCCTGATGGGGGGAGGGGATCACTGTTCTGTGGAATGGAGAGGGCCAGGTAACCAGACCAGGACTTACTCTGGGACTTGTGATTTCTGTCCCTGGTCATTCAGGCCAGTACACATTTTATTTAACATCTCTTGATCCAATGTTTCGGGAGTTAAAGCTTCTGAAGGCAATCCGACAACGACTGAGGAGAGCTAGGTATGTAAGTGAGGCAGCAGGGTACAAAGTGAGTGTGGTTAGAGTAGGCCAGGATGGGAGGGAGCAAGAGGTGAGTGGGGTTTTTGGGTTCAGCAGGGTTGGTTCAGGGTCCATTGCAGAGGGGTTCCAGTCCATCAGTTCTAGTTTGGGCCATAGCGGGGCCTGTCTATGCCCAGGTTGGCATGTGGGGCTTGGGAGTCCAACTAGGCCAGAGTCAGCCGTTGAAGGGGATGGTGGCTTTCTGATCCAGAAGGGATGGTCAGGCTGTGGTGATGTGGGTGGTTGTCAGGTGCAGCAGTGTTGGACTGGTTGAGTGCAGTTTGTACGTAGCCTGTTTTGAACAGGCTAACGAAGATGTTATGAAGGAGAATCACTGGATTTGAAATATTAATTCTGTTTTTCTCTCTCTACAGATGCTGCCAGACTTGCTGAGTTTCTCCAGCACTTTATGTTATCATTTTCAGATTTCCAGCATCCACTGTACTTTGCTTTTATATAGTTACTAGCTTTATTGCCTGCACTTTTCAGGCAGCCCCTTCCTCTTGGCAATGCCTGGTCCCACCAACTGGGGAATGGTAAGTATGATGGGGCCTGCTGGAGCCTTGCAGAGGAGATGAGGCAGCACCTTGGAGGGTTAGCAACCTCATTAAAAAGTGACCCAAGTATAAAGCACCAATCAGGTGCATGTCAAAAAATATTTCACCGTAGAAATACCTTAAATGTTTGCTTGCTTTGAACTTCCTAAATTGTTTGGGTTCAGCAATATATCAGTTGAAAATTGCCACCTTACCTACAGTGATCATTAAGGATGTAATAACTGAGCATTTGGAAAGTGTTGACAGAATCGGTCCTAGTCAGCATGGATTCACTAGAGGAAACTGGGACGCACGGTGGCTCAGTGGTTAGCACTGTTGCCTCACAGCACCAGGGTCCTGGGTTCGATTCCAACCTCTGGTGACTGTCTGTCTCTGTGGAGTTTGCACATTCTCCCCATGTCTGCGTGGGTTTTCTCCCGCAGTCCAAAGATCTGCAGGTCAAGTGAATTGGTCATGCTTAAAATTGTCAATTAGGTGCATTGGTCAGAGGGAAAAAGAGTTTGGGTGCGTTACTCTTCGCAGGGTCGGTGTGGACCTGTTGGGCCGAAGGGCCTGTTTCCACACTGTAGGGAATCTAATCTAATCTAAAAATCATTTGTCAAATCTTCTGGAATTTTTTGAGGGTGTGACCAGTGGAGTAGATAATGGTGAATCAGTAGATGTGTGTCAGGACTTTCAAAAGGCTTTTGACAAGGTTCCAAACGAGATTAAGGAAAATTAAAGCTTATGATATCGGAGTAATGTATTGATGTGGATAGAGAATTGATTGACAGGCAGCAAGCAGAGAGTTGGAATAAATGGGTTCTTTTCAGAGTGGCAGGCAGTGACGAGTGAGGTGCGCAGGGTTCAGTGCTGGGATCTCAGCTATTCACAATATACATTAATGATTTGGATGAAGGAATTGAATGCCACATCTCCAATTTTGCAGATGGCGCTAAGCTGAGTGACAGTGTGTGCTGTGAGGAGAATGCTAAGAGGCTGCAGGGTGACTTGGACAAGCTGGCTGAGTGGGTAAATACTTGGCAAATGCAATATAATGTGGATAAGTGTGAGGTTACCCAGTCTGGTCACAAAAACAGAAAGGCAGATTATTATATGAATGGTGCGGGCCTAGGAAAAGATTGAGGTACAAAGATTATGGTTATCATGATGGAACAATTTCGAAGGTTGACATGCAAGTGCAGCAGGTGGTCGGGAAAGGGAATAGCATGCTCTCTTTTATAGTGAGAGGATTTGAGTATCAGAGTAAAGATGTCTTGCTGCAGTTCTACAGGACTGGGTGAGGCCACACCTTGAGTATTGTGTGCAGTTTTGGTCTCAGTCTGAGGAAGGATATTCTTGCTATTGAGGGAATCCAGCAAAGATTCACCAGACTGATTCCTGGATGGCAGGACTTATTATATAAGGAAAGACTGGATAACTCTGCTTGCATTTGCTGAAATTTAGAAGAATGAAGGGGCATCTCGTGTAAACTGCTGATGGGACTGCACAGGCTAGACACGGGAAGAGTATTCCCCAACGTTGGTGAAGTCCCTGAACAAGGTATCACAGCCTAAGAATAGGTAAGTCATTCATGACCAAGATGAGGAAGAATTTCTTCACCAAGTTGTGAACCTGTGGAATTCTCTCCCACAGGAAACTGTTGGGGCTAGTTTGGTAGATTTACTCGAGGGAGCTGGACATGGCCCTTGCATCTAAAGGGATCATGGGGTATGGAAAGAGGGTGGGAAAGTGATACGGAGTTTGCATGATCAGCCATGATCACTTTGAATGATGGCCTACTCCTGCATCTATTTTCTATGTATATAAGATTAGATTAGATTACTTAGTGTGGAAACAGACCCTTCGGCCCAACAAGTCCACACCGACCCGCCGAAGTGCAACCCATCCAGACCCATTCCCCTACATTTACCCCTTTACCTAACACTACGGGCAATTTAGCATGGCCAATTCACCTAACCTGCACATTTTTGGACTGTGAGGAAACCGGAGCGCCCAGAGGAAACCCACGCAGACACTGGGAGAATGTGCAAACTCCACACAGTCAGTCGCATGATACAGGAATTGAACCCGGGTCTCTGGTGCAGTGAGGCAGCAGTGCTAACCACTGTGCCACCATGCCGCCCATTAACATCCATTAACAAATTCCAAAAGTAGCTTAGCAGACCATTAATTGGAGGTGAGAAAGTTTTCTGTTTCACCACGCCCAGCTTTCTTTTGAAAATTATGTATCATTTCAGAGGCTCATGCGTGTCGTAACAATTGAAAATTCAGCCCACAGGTTCTACAACCAAGAAACTGTGTACCACCAAATTCTGCTTGCTCCTACCTGTGTGTATTCAATGTGCTGTCCTCTGCTTCAATCTAAGACAATTCATGACCATTGTCTGTCAGCTGTTGCTCAGTTGAGATGGTGTGTGATTCAGTTCTTAAATATGCCAGATGCTGAAAGCTGTCATCATCTTGATGAGAGAAAATGTTCTTCATGTAGTGAGTGGTTAGAGTTTGGAAAACACTGTCTCCATTATACTGCTAGGCAGGTTCAGTTGTGGATTGCAAAAGTGATTTAGATAAACACCTGAAGAGGATTGTAAAGAAAAGGCAGGCGGGTGGAATAAACAAAACTACTGTCTTGGAGAGCTAGCATTGTCTTGATGGGATGAATGGCCTCCTCCTTTGTTGTAACCATTCTGATTCTGTTCTTATGGTAACAATCGAGCAGGACAAGCAATTAGATGTCATGTGCGGCAGATGCAGTGTGAATCCATATGGGGAGGAGAATGAATAAACACTTTCAGCTGAAGACTGGCCTAATGGAGAATACCTTCATTTTACAGAGATATTTAAATATTTAACAACATATAAAGAGAAGATCAATGCAAGTGACTTAGTAGAATGCTCTTCAGGTAGATGTTGCTTAATCTCATCATTGTATCAGATTGAGTGTGTAAGAATATTAATGTGCTTTTACACATTATGGCCATGAATGGCGAACAATACTTACATCATGACACAAGCCATGACCTCCTTCTGGCCCTCAGCAATTCTCATTTTGCCTGTTCTGCATAGACCAGTCTTTCTTTGGGATATATTTCTATGGGAGGACTGCACCCATCTGAATCTGTAATCTCCAATTTCTTCCCACAGTGCAAAGACATGCAGGTTAGGTGAATTGGCCATGTTAAATTATGCTGTAGTGTCCAGGGATTTGCAGGCTAGGTGGATTAGCTACGGGAAATGTCAAGTTGCAGTGATGGTTTAGATGGGTAGGTCTGGGTAGGATGCACTTCGGAGGGTCAGTACAGACTTGATGGACCGAATGGCCTCTTCTGCACTATATAGATTCTTTGATGATTCATTGCAAAATCTAAGGGACATTGGACCCTCCCTTAGATGATGTTGACATTAGTGTGATAATAAATTGAGTGCCTGCACGAAGAATGGCTTTTAAAGCTTCTCCAGTTCTAAAATCCTGCATGACCACACTATTTCCTGACCCAACTGGGCAAGCTCTTAATCAGAGGCATTTTCAACATTGGTAGGCCCTAATTATCCAAATGGAGTGTGACTCACTGAAGGTATGCAAGCTGATCCCTGACAACGCGTAACCAGCAGTTCAGGAGCCAAAGGAGAGGTTAAGAAAAAATGTCTGAACATAGCGGGTGGTTAGGATGTGGAATTCTCTGCCACAGGAATGACTTAAAGTCCATAAGCTTTCTTGAAAGGGAACTAGTTGCTTCAAAAAGGGGAAAAGTACATAGCATTGGAAGTAAATAAGATCATGGTATTAACTGGGATAGAGACATGACTGATCATGTGGCTATTTGTCCTGTAACACTCTGTCATTCTGGAATTATACCTTTCCTGAAACCATGTTTGAAATCTGGTAACTCAGTATAAGATTTGAAAAAAACTTAAATATTTTCATTAAATATAGGTTTTCATGTTACTTGTGTGTAGAAGGTTGAGTTCTTTAAAATGACAAAAGCATGCAAACAGATAGTTCCAGAGGAAGTAATTCCTCTGGAGGAATTTGAAATGAGTGCAAAATGAGAGTGAATTCAAGCAACGCTTTTTTTCACAAGGATAGTGAAATTGTAGAGGTTATTCACTTAGAGTACACGAGACTGGGATCTGTAGATTTTTCCTATATAAACATGTTGAAAGAAGTAGATTAATGATATTAAAAGTTAACCATGATCTATCTAATTGAATGGTGAAATGGTAGAAGGTGTGGCTTGCCCCAGTCCTGTTTCCATGCTTCAATAAGAACATAGGGAGATTCTAAAATGAAAAAGGAGAACAATTACATTTTTGTTGTTTTATATATTTAAACAGAATGTAGTAGTTGGGGCAGCTGAAGCTGTTGGGTGAGATGGGGGCACCTTTAGACTACTACAAACTTACAATCTGAAAAAAACTCCAAAATTGATCCGAATTTCTACTAGCATCCGACATTGAGCATATCTTTATCTTAGACTTGTAGACTTTTCCTTTTTTTTCCCTCTTACTACAACTGAAGACTTTTAAAGTCTGCTTATAATAGCCACATATATAAGAGCATCGTAAGGGATAGAATTTACTCTCATCTGAACAAATTTATTGTAAGACAATATTGGCAGATTGAGGAATATTTGATTTGATTTATTATTGTCACATGTACCTAGGTACAGTGATAAGTTCTGTTTTGCATACAGTACAGACAGATCATACCATACAAAGTGCATAAGGTAATAGAACAGTGAAAAATACAATGTAATGGCTGCACAGACGGTGCACAGAGAGGAAGATCAACATTAAGTTTAAAATTTGAGATGTCCAATTCAGGTACACAATTCTCTATCTGAAACGCTGGGGGCCAGCTGGTTTTCAGAATTTGGAATTTTTCGAATCTCGGAATAAGTGACGGCTCAATGGTGAAATTTTTAAAAATCTTACCAGATAGCAGACTTATTGTGAGTAACAGGCCCTAAGACAGAATTGAGGCCTGCCAGTGCTGTGCCATGCGCCCCCCACGTCGCATCTGAGTGACACGCATTGAATAGGTGTGGGTTTGGGTTAACTGTTTACATGCCAATGAGAAAAATACTTCACAAAAAACCTTTGGATTTTGGAGCTTTTTGAAGTTCGGGATTTCGGGTTAAGGGTTGTCTACCTGCAACAGCAGGGAAGAAGCTGTTCTTGAATCTATTCGTGCGTACATACAAACTTTTGTACCTTTTGTCCAATGGAAGAGTGTATCATCAGGGTGGGAGGGGTCTTTGATTCTGTTAGTTGCTTTCCTGAGGCAGCAGGATGTATAGATGGAGTCAATGGATGGAAGGCTAGTCCGCTGATACACTGGGCCATGTTCACGACTCTTGTGTCACCATTCACAAATATGTTGAACGTTGCTCACTATTTTTGACACCCTTAGTCTATTTTGTGAATTTAGGAATCTGATTCCTGTTTTTATGTTCTCTATCAGGATGGAGAACTAGTTCTGAAAAGCAATGATGTAACAGAACCTTGAGCAGCAGGTGGCAATGATGATAGTGGACACTGAACAAGGAGCTGAGCACTTCTGTAGGACCTCCACGAGCAGGTGGAGAGGGAGGGCAGCTGGAGCAGTTGTACAGAATCATTGGAAACAAAGCAATATATTTTTTGGGGAGAGGGTTGATGAGAAGAGTGGGATTCCTCAGCTCACTGTTACCTACATGGACCTTCCATGTGCATAGTATATATACAGTAAAATAAAAAAAGCCCTGCAGATCCGAAGCAAAAACAGAAATTGGTGGAGAAACTCAGCAATATTCCGATGAATAATCACTAGATTTAAAACATTAACTCTGTTTTCTCCCCACAGATGCTTCCAGACCTGTTCAGTTTTTCCATCAGTTTCTGTTTTTCTTTGTGGTGTATACCATCAATTTCTCATCCTGTTTGTATGATATAATTCCAGCCAGACATGTGTTCACATCTCCTGTTACAATTTTGGCTTGGTCACCAGACTTTGCACAGCACAGGCATCAAATCAAGGCAGACGAGGTTGAAAGATGCATGGCCAAGGTGGAGCAGATGGTGCAGGAGTTGAAACTCGTAACATCCATGAAGGAAGCTGAAGTAACTCTGGATCAATGGATGCTCAGATATCGGCAGTAGGTATTGGACCTTTAGGGCAAACCTGGGCAGAGGCTTCCTCCCCACGTGCGTTCCCTTGATGCTGCTATAGGGGATGGAGGATGTACCCCTGGTTGGATGTTCTACTTGCTAATGAATAAGAAGCTGGACAGATTCAGGGGAAGACCAGAAACACTCAATGATCCAGTGATTGAAGACTGGATTGAGGTCTCGCAGTCATTCATGTGTCCATGCGACTGAGCAGGAGCCATTCATGATGGAAAATCTGTGCAGAAAAACCCATTGGGAAATAATAGATAGAGATACAGTAACAAAGAAGATTGCAACAGATCTTTGAGGTACTGGTTATGGTTTTGGGGCAATATTAACCTTACATAATTAAAGCAGTGGTTTTATGTGTATAAGCAAACTGGAGGGGACGATCTGGTTTCTTTATTCCTGGAACTGGTGAAATTGTTTGATCGCAGCATCTTTTTGGATCTCTCCTCCTCCTGGATCAGCCAGTGGCAGGATACTGAAGGACTGCCTAGCCGAAGTAATGAGAGATCGGAGTGTTTAATTACTTTTAAGGAGGCTCATCAGTGACAAAACTCAATTATCTTTCTTTGAAGATTGCAACACAGCAGTCCTAGCTGTTCCTCTCCACATAACCTCATGGCTGATCCTGCCAAAGTTATGCTGTAAAGAGATGTTGGAATTGTGACTGGGCTGGACAATTCCCTCTGACTGCCGTAAGCCACTGCCATCAGGGACAGGGACCCCATCCGGTTCAATGGCTGCCCCTTATCAGTCATGTCAAACTAGGTGAGCCTCCCACCAAGAGCCCGGGGGCAGGGGTGTGATGAGATTCTTTCTGCAAAGTAGCTCAGTCTTTTGTAGAGCAATGGATACTTGCCTACAGTGTACATGCAATTTGGCAAGGAAAAAGTGTTGGGTCTGATTGGCACAGAAGCAGAGGTGTCAACCGTTATCAGTTTTTCTGTGAACATCTGGCTGAGGAGTGGGCATTGGTGGATATCTTTTCCCTCATCAGTGTCTCTGCTTTACAGGAGTCAGACAGCCCCTATCATGGGTACATTAAGCTTGCCCTGTCTCTACTTTAGGAGAAAGTAAGGACTGCAGATGCTGGAGATCAGAGCTGAAAATGTGTTGCTGGAAACGTCGATTCTCCTGCTCATTGGATGCTGCCTGACCTGCTGCACTTTTCCAGCAACACATTTTCAGCTCTGTCTCTACTTTATCCAGCTTTTCATAGCATGGAGTTTCTGCTTGTTTGTGATCCATTCAGTATTCTAGTTGAAGAAAGTAAGTTGAGAATACTCAATATTAAGAGATATCCAAGCATTCTTGGAAAACATGTCTGGTGACAGCATTTCGAGGATGGCAAGTGAAGCAGCGAAGCCTTTGAACTTGCTGCATATGCTCCAAATGTCAATCCGTATGGGACCCTCGACGTATTCGAGTGGCAGGGAAATGGACTGTTGATTTACCGGTAGCATGATTGCTGTTCATGAAGGTTCATGAAGGTGAGTTGAAGGAGACCCAGAGGAGGCAGCTTGTTTTTACCCACGAGTATAAGATGACCGCTGGTAAAGATGATGATGAGTATCATGACCTAGTAAACCACAGAATTGTGAATACAAATGACTATCTGCTAAAGATTCCCGACCACAGAATCCACTCCATCACTGAGAGGATATCCGGAACAACCTGCAGAAGTCTTTCAAGTGAAGTGTCATCCAAAAGTCGTCAAGTTGTTGAGACTCCTCCCACAGTCCTCTTGAGGAAGGAAGACAAAACTAAGGATGTGTTGATAACTGGGGAATCAGTGCAAAGATTCATAAGGGTATTTGCCATCTACTCAGGCTTGAGCAAGCACTCAAAGTTACAAAGTATTAATGCATTCTTAATTTACATGCAGTTATAAACAGCTACCCCTCACTGAGCAAGATAGTGAAAGGCAGCATCCTGAATATGCACTGGGGAACTCTATGAATATACAGAAACGCTGTTTGGGCTCTGTAATGCGCTTGCCACCTCTATGCTTCTGTTAGATAAAACTTTTGATGACGTTAATTTCCAATTCTTCCTGGTATATGTAGACAATATACTGATCTTTAGCTTAACACTTAAAGGAGACCCTTGCAAAAGCAGATACCACCTTAGGCCACTTGTCATAATTTAACTTGAAAGTCAAAACAGAGAGTGTCAACGTTTCTGCCAAAAGTATGGTGCCTTTCATTCTTTGTTCCCAATGATAGAAGTATGGTCCCAGCCTCAGCTGGAGACAGAACTTCATGGGTTCCTTGGTGTAGGGAGTTATTATAGGAGATTTGTAAACAGATGCATAGCTGGGGCCCCAGGTTAGTGATTTACTGAAGCAATCAGAGAATGCTGGAGGAGTGATCGAGAAAGAAAGAATGAGATGATATTTCATGAAGCAGCCCAAGGAGTTGGACCCCTGCATGTGAAGACTCTTGTTGAACCCTTCAGCAGAAGCTTGTTTTATCACCTATGGTTGCCTACACCATTTCTAATTCCCGTTCATACTGGAAACTGGGGTGACGTGGTGGTTCAGTGGTTAGCACTGCTGCCTCACAGGTTCAGGAACCCAGACTCGATTCCAGCCTTGAGCAACTGAAAGGAGTTTGCACATTCTCCCCATATCTTTGTGGGTTTCGTGCAGGTGCTCTGTCTACAAGACGCACAGCAGACATTCACCAATTATCTGTGGACAACACCTTTCAAACCCATAACCACCTCCACCTAGAAGAACAAAGGCATCAG
The DNA here is from genome assembly GCF_004010195.1 of Chiloscyllium plagiosum. Classification (NCBI taxonomy): domain Eukaryota; kingdom Metazoa; phylum Chordata; class Chondrichthyes; order Orectolobiformes; family Hemiscylliidae; genus Chiloscyllium; species Chiloscyllium plagiosum. The sequence goes on from NC_057735.1 coordinate 28,111,234, forward strand.
ATCCCTGGGAATGTCACCTTCTGCCACTCGCCAACCTGATTTGGAAATATATTGCCATTCTTTCATTGTCAAAATCCTGTAATTCCCTACCCGAGGACAATGTGGGTCAACCTTCACCACCTTCTCAAGGGCAACTAGGAACGGTCAATAAATGCTGGCCAGCCAATGATACCCACATTCCATGAGTCAATAATAGAAAAAAAAAGCCTCCACAGCCCTGTGTGGTAGACAATTCCAAAGGTTCATAACCCTCTGAGTTTAAAAAAAAACCTTATCTCAGACCTAAGTGTCAGCCCCTCTTTAACTAGTGTCCCCTGGTTCTAGACTCCCTAACCGGGGAAACATTTTACCCACATCTAACCTATCTGTCCTTTTAAGTATTTTGTAAGTTTCAATTAGATCACTTCTCATTCGGAACTCTGGAGAATCAGATCCAATTTTCCCCAAGGACAGTCCTGCATCCCAGGAAAAAGTCTGGTGAGCCTTTGATGCACTCCTTCAATGGCAATCATAACTTTCCTGAGATAAGGAGACCTAAACTGCATGCAGTACTCCAGTGTGGTCTATCTGAGTTCCTATACAAGTGAAGCAAGACTTCACTACTGCTGTTCTTAGATCCTCTTGCAATAAAGACTAACATTCTGTTAGCTTTCCTAATAGCTTGCTGGACCTGTATGTTAGCCTTCAGTGATTAAATGTATGATGTCAGTGATTGACTTTTGTTGTCTCCCTTATATCCCAGTATGCCAAGTCAAGTAAAGTTATTGAGTTGACCTCTTTCTTCATGAGGATGTTAGTGTTTAATAAGAACACGGAGTGAACTTCTGTTATAAATATCACAGTTTGTAATTTATGCAGTCTAAGAGAATACTATGAAAAAATTGCACTGGGATAATCACTTTTAAAAAACATAGCTTTTCTAACTCTGGGCATTTTCTGGCTTTCCCTTTTGTGGCCACTTAATTTTAGGGGAACTTCCCTTTAATTTGCATGTATGTATTCCAATTCAGATATGTCTATTCCTAGTTTTGTGTGGTTTTTTTTTGTTCTTTATTTTTCTTCAATCTTTCTTTATGTCACTTTTGTTTATACTACAGTTTTACAAATTGGCCTGGATTCTGTAGAGCAAGAGACAAACATGAATGAAATTTACTTGGAAGCCAAAATCAATTTTTAATAGGGCTTTGTGGTCTGCAAAAATTCCGATCCAATTTCTTTGATTGTAACTCTCACTTTTATTTGTCCAGGAAAAGGTGGAACAGGAAGAGGAGCATGCTTCACCAGAATCCTCAGAAGAAGATCAGTAAACTTGCAAGACTGGCACTACCTCATTACAAATGGCTCCTGTCATTAGCTGGACTAAAAACCTTCTCACACTGTTTTCATCACTGTAGTCTTAACAGGGGACTACAACAGCACTGGAACACTACAGGACTTTTTTCCTTTTAGTGCAGTTCAAGGTATTTCAAAGAAATTAACAATAAATGAAGTCTCGATCTTCAAATTCACTTCATTTTTTTTCTAATTCAAGCCTCTAAGCATTAGGTCTTCAGGTTATACCAGCTAATAGGGCCATGCCAATGAACAATTTTGTTCTACTACATATCGTATATTAGGGATTTGTTATTTTGCGGACAATTCACATAGAATATGTACATGACCTTGGCTAACATGATGACAATTGTAATGACTGTTATAATGGTACACCCAAAAGCAGCTCTTTAAACATGCTGTTGTTATAGAATATCAACCCATGCACAACAGTGGAATTCCATACTAGATGATAGAATGAACATTGCCCACAAAATCAAAATGGCTGCTTTACTGACAGCTCAAAACTATCCACTTTGTATTTACTTTTCTTTCATTTTTGTTTATGGTATGGCTTAGAATCATGTAGGTGAACTTTTGTTATTCGTTGAAATAGATTGTATTCTTTTATTTTGTAGACTTGTCTTCTGAAGTGAGGAGGACCCTGCATTTCTCTAGGCTCTATATAATAGTTAACTGTTAGCCTGGAGCTAGTAATTTTTATGCTACATTATCAATTAACTTTTATGTTAATATACACCATAATTGTGATATGCAAATGCATTTTAAGTGATTTAAAAGAGCAACATTTTCTTAGCAAGTCATTTTGCCCTATTACTTTGTTTTCTTATTTTGAATGCATGTATAATTTTCTTTAATATAAAGTAGCAAAATCTTTTCCACCCTAAGAAATGTATTTGACCAGAGAATCTCAGAACTGCAAGCAAGCGGGTAGAGGATTTCGTTTGTTGATAACATACAAGTATAATAATGTACCATTAACAGTGGCCAGGCGAAGCTTAGTCAACCTGACTGCCCAATTTCCACCCTTTGTTGTATTCCTTGGTCCAAAAAAATGAAGGTAGCATGAGGCAAAATGTCAGTTAGTGAATTACTTCATTCCAAACTACAATAGTTTAAGAACTCAGGAAACACCTGCAAATTGAAGTTGCTACCTATGGAAACCAGTTCTCTGTATGAAAATTCAAGTGTAATTTCTAAACATTTATCTTAAATATCTACTTTGAAAGTAGTATTGTTTCTATAAATAAATTTGGAAGTTAATTACAGATAATGAAAACTCTTGCCTGGCCCAGACAGTTAGACTAATTGTAGTATACCATTAGCTTATGATTTAACTGACTTTGGAGAAAGTGAGCACTGCAGATACTGGAGAGTCAGAGTCGAAAAGTGTAGTGCTGAAAAAAAGCACAGCAAGTCAGGGAGCATCCACGGAGCAGGGGAGTAGATGTTTCGGGCATAAGCCCTTAACCAGGGCTTCCCGAACATCAACTCCTGCTCCCTTGAATGCTGCCTGACCTGCTGTGCTTTTTCCAACACTGCACTTTTTGAAGTTAACTGACTTTCCCTTGCTTTATTAATGGATGTGTATTCAGATTCAAAGTCAAGGTCGATGAATTGACCCAATTTAATTAAAGAGTATAATTGCTGCCATTATTTTAGCCCACACAATATTTATAATAATATAATAGAAATTTATACTCTGGCAATATGTTTTTTAAGTTATTATTCAAGTAAGAGAAAGTATCCCTTTTGCTGGATCATATAGGCTGTCTTTAACAAATTGGATATATTGGCATAGATATAAAATTCTTTAAAATTCATTGCATAATCAAGCAGAGTTTTAAGATGCTGAAAATTTAGCCGTTTTGGAGCAGACATTGGAATTGTGGCTTAATAAAGGAATAAAAGTGCATTAAAAGTTCTATATTGATTTTTACTTTGCATGTACAGGACTTAACTTGTGACATGCTCAACAATATAGTGACTGATGGTAAAAGAAATAACTACACCTGGAATAAAATACATGACATATTGAAAACAAAGTGTTTAATAAAATTGCATCTGAAGTAAATTTGCAGTACGTCTCACCAGTTACAATGAAGTTATATTCCTCAATATAACACCAAAGATTAGAGACAAGCTACTTTATCTGTTGTGGCAAATTGTGTCCCATGAAATCAATTTATTCAAATGTTGAAACTGAAGAGGACCAAGTTATTTGTTCATATAATGGATCATATATTTTAGGAGTAAAGCTTTGGTTGTCACTGAATTATTATATACACTTAAACTTTTGAGAACATCAAAACTGTTGAGGGAATATTTCCAACTTGAAATAGATTTGAAGGGTGTAAGAGAAGAGCACCAAATAAATGAATGCTTTGTATCACAAAGTTTTTTTTCTCAAAAGAAGAATTAACTTTTTACAAAGATACTGATAGCATCATTGCATATTGTTTTGTACAACTGACATTAACTGTATCTTCCATGCCCTATGATCTTAGTTTTAAGTTGCAATTAAATATTATGTAGTAGTAAATATAGTTTAACATACAAGTCAATTTGGATCAACAATCAGTTATTCTATAACAAAAGCATTGTTGCTCTATGACAGAGGTTTTTTTTCAGTCTGCTGTGACTTCAAAGATCAGAATTTTGAATCCATGAAACCCTCCTTTACTGAATATTCAGGCTGGTGGATTGAATACTTTGAACTTTGTGTCCTTTCATAAAATTTGAACAAGTACTGAGAAATGTTTACCTTGAACAAAAATGACTACCAAATTCCAGTCATACTGTCACAATTGTTGCATTTTACTAGATATTCAACAAAAAAAAAACGCTTGGATTAAATTGGAACTTTCAAAGGAAAATATTGGTTTTGTTTGGTTGTGATTAAATATCCAGTCTAAGAACAAGCAAATGGGATATTTCTTCTTCAGTAACAATGGATATGATGAGGTAAAATAAATAGCATCTCAACATACCAGGTTGCTAAATATTCAAATATTAACCAAGTACAACTTTCTTTACTACTTAGAGTGGAATCCTCCGATAAGGTTTTTTCAGCAGGAGTCAGTTCATTATTCAGTTTTCATATAATATTGCAGTTTTAGTACTGTACTGAACAGTTGGAACTTCTTCGGTTTCCTTAATCACAACTACCTCTTTTAGTTTCATAGTCTTTCAGTTGGTTGCTGCTGTACACAAAATACAATTCATTTGTGCATCTCCTCAGCCACAGTGAATAATGTTGTTTCTGAGTTATTACATGTACGATGCCAGAATGGGAGGGAAAAATAATTGTAAAGCTGTTTACCTCATTGCAAAAAAACCCAGTAAGTTGGTAAAAAGAGATCAAGAGAAAGAAAGAGGAATTAATTTTCAGAAAATGTTTGAAAAATGTGTCTCCAATCCACAAATTAAACTGGAGACATGTTAAGAAGTGGCATAATGAAGAGCTTTTAAATGTTTGAATTCAAATATATGTAAATTCAAACTAGTAGTGATTATAAAAGATTACACCTCTTATTACAAACTAATGGTGGTACTTTGACATTTCCATAACAGTTTGTGGTTGTTGGATGCTCATATGTCAATGACAGGCAGGCAAACATGCCCTATATTATTGTCCAGCTCCTTCATTCAGGAGATTTGCTACGCCACGGATGGTAATTTGATAAATATGCAAGTGCAAATTTCCAACTATTTTTATGTTGCCTCCTGAAAAAGGAATCATAAATCCCCTCTAGTCAGGAAGATTCATGGTGTGTTCACTATGTAGTTTCCCACTGTCCTGTAAATGATAGTTGAACACTATATTTGTAAGTTTAATTAATTAAACACTTACTGGTTTAATGTTTTGGATGCAATTTTAATCAGGAATCACTTTCTTGTATTCAGAAGTGTGAACACTAGCTGATTTTGTTGTTCCCAGTGCTTGATTATAGCACTTCACTGAGCTAATACAACATAAAGCAGGAATCAAAGCCAGGACGCTGTTAGTCGAGGTATCTCAGTAAACTATTGCATAATACATTTGAATGATCAGAAGAGCCTTGATTAATTGTACAATGTGAACTAGCGATTTTTGATAAAAGTAGAGTAGAACTGAAAGAATTAATAAAAAAAAAAGATTTGCCTGAGGTTTTGCTATTGTTGCAGCTGGCACATTGTTGTAAACCACTTTACATCCTTGCCATGTCAGCATTCTGAACTAAAGGGAATAGTTAAATTCTGTTGACTGTAGTCAAAAAGGTGAACCTGGCAGTAATTAAAGCCCCAACCCTTAACTATGTTCCTGTGGGAATTACTTCATTGTTTCACAACTGGTGTGACATAAAATGCATGTAAAACACACAAAACGACTTCAGTATAATAAATATACAACTCTGGAGGATGATTTCTTTTCATGTAATTTATGGAATTAAGTTGGCAAATGAAAGCTTGTAATTTTGTTGCATTTGACATTCAGAAAATATCTTCCTCCCTTGACAACCATTTCAATAAGTTAAAATCAAGACGTTAGCATCTGTTTTGGTGTTTGTTTTGAACTTGTATTTGTGTGTCACTCAACCTCAGGGTGCTCTGTGCAAAAGCAGCCAAGATACACACAGGAGTGAATGAGATGACATGTTGTATAATTTTTATCAACTTACTGTTTGAATTTATGGAATTCATGATATGCATCTTATAATTTAGTAGATATTTGAATGTTATTGGGGTGCTAATTACTATATTGAAATAAAGCAAAGTTACTGTAGGATATGGCAGTTTTTAAAAAAAAATTATGCAAAGGGGATATGGCACGTTGGATTGTACCTCAGTTAAGTAAAAATCCTGGTTATTTTAAGGCAAATCACACATTTAAGAGAGCCTACCTCAGGACAAATGGTGATCCTGCTGACTTAACGCATAGTTTAGAAAGTTTTACTGAAAACCTGTTTTTGTTGACTATTACAAAGAGCAGTTACCACGGAAACATTTTATATTGGTAGAAACTTGAAACATTGCTTGTGAAAATTTGAGATTCTAGATAAATGTGTGCAATTAAGGACAACAACTATACAATGTTATAAGTTAAATGTTTTCCCATCATCATTATGCATTCCAATCATTTTTTACATCTAATCTCTTGGCACTCTGTAGGAGTTTGGTACTTTTGACATACAATGCTGATCAATAAAATGTGGCATATTGTTTGTACATGAAGCCCTAATTATGTTTGATTGCTAAAATTCTTAGTCCAGTAGGATTTCTATTTGGATAGTGTTTGGTGCAACAATAAAGTTAAAATTTAGAGAAACTGTTATGGTGTTGTGTGCACTTTTAAACCAAAATCACACCTCTAGAGCACCATCTGCTGAATGATTCATGATATTACAAACTTGTGCCCAAGAATTTTAGTAATGAAAAGCATTGACAAATGATGAGTTTTGATTAACTGGTTTATTAAATATATTTGGTTATTTGATCAGTGAAGCGCAGACTATTACTTGATAATGCACGTTCATATTAAAATATCTCAATGGTTTACACAAATTCCTGTAGTATAATATTGTTATGAAGACAAAATCAGTCGTCATGTTTTGATTGTCGCCTTTGCTGAAGCAAGTCATTATTTGCAGTTATTCATCGTCAACAGAACAGCTAACAGATGAATAAATAGTTATTTTGATGAAACAGGTTATTCTCAAGATCAGACAACCACACAAACTACTCAGACTTGGTTATCTATTTTAGAAGCCATTTATTATAATTACAGAAGTCAAATTTTTATTTCACTGTGATCGGATATTGACCATTTACTTACCACAGAGTACCCTAGAATTTTACAGCCTATTGTGCTGTGACAGCTCTTTGAAAAAAAATGTACAATTTAGTCCAATACCCAGCTTTATATCCATAACCTTGCAAATTAGTTGTCCACAAATAAATCTGGTTTCTGATGTTATCCACCTCCATAATCCATTTACATTCCCACAAAGTGATGGCAGTGTTTAGGGAAGGTTGGGATGATGGGAGGGTGTGGGATTGGTTCTGGGGAGTGAGGGGTGTATGAAGGGAGGAGCAGTTTTGAAGTTGGGGAAGGGGGATTAATTACTGGGTCCTTTTGAGTAGTTACTCAAGAGTTTGGCTATATATTTAATTGCCTATCCTTGCTGAATGACTACTTTCTTAGTTTCATTGAAACTCTCTGAATTATTTGATTTAAATGAACCTATCAACAAGTTCCAAGTATGGGCACAGGTATATCTTTCCCATTGTTCACTTTTGATTTTCAACTCACTGGAAGATAACAGTGAGTGCTCTTCAGCCAATAGCTTCTAGTCTCCACCTCTGTGTCTTGGTGAGACCCTGAACATCTAAATTCCCTTCCTGGCAACCCTTTGATTAAACTCTGTAAGCTTTGCAGCTTGCCGGGTCACTACCCAACTGTCTACATAAGACTGCACTTGCCTACCTTTCCCTTCTGCAGCCCTGACATACGAGATTACCACACAAGGTGCAGTCACAGATTTCCTCACACCACCCCCACTTGCAGCCAGAATTCTTCTAACTAGGACCTCCCTCCCACATGACCCTCCTATCTACACTTTATAGTATCTTCCTCTTGCAGATGCTGTTGAGCCCCCCCCCTCCCCCTTACTCCCCAGCATGCAAACCCCAATTCTGAAGAATAGCTTACCAAATCTCCTTTCCATGGTAGGGGTTCCATTAATCATGCCCTTTCCCCTTTCTGTAGATGAACCTGATACCTAACCAGATATGCCTAGACCTCTGACTGATGACTGCACAGCTTGCTAACCAGCTGTAGTGGATGCTATGGATCTATAGGACTGACTGTTACCCCTTCCCCAGATTGCAGAGCCATGGGCCCTCTGACTGAAAAAGCATCCAAAGTAGATGTCTGACCATGGTCAAACCCTTGGACTAGAATGGGAGCTGCCTTTGACTTAATGTGCAGATACCTCCCTGACTGGCAGGTTCCTTTGTGGAATTTGGTGGAATTTCCTAAGACTTTCAGACATGGCTGCTTTCTTGTTGCACTTTTGGTGTGTTTTCCAAATAAGCTGCTGACACACCGTGGAGGTGACAGATTGACATAGCACACTGTCATATATCAAGATGTACGCCCTTTTTACTGAAGATTGCTGACTAGCAAGTCACGCTGCCTTATTTTATGGCATAGATAGTGAGAGTATGCAGGTAGGCACTGAGTGATCAAGTGCTAAAAGAGCAATCAGCAGCCCTGAGATACAGCCAGGTCCAATCAATGAGCAGAGTGCTTGTCTGTGTGTGCAAACGGATTGTGCTGCAGCCTTTCAGTGCTATTTGCAAGTTTACTTTGTAATGCATGTTTCTGTTTCTGGAGTGCCCTCCAAGTATTTCAGAGAGGTGCCATGCTGGTTGTGAGGAGCTGACAAATGCTAGGTGTCAATTTCTATTCACGAGGGATGCATACTTCTGGTACCCATGCAATTGTCTTTTAAGCAACATAAAGATTCTTCAGCGCAAATGGCAAGCTGAAGTCATTTGTTCTGGTTTCCATGTCGAGATTTCTCAACAGCTAACTTGTTTAGTGCATTTGGCAAATTAGGAAGCTAAATATTTTTAATATTAATGAGGTGAGCTGGACTGTTAATAAGGCATAGACCATATTGCTCAGCACTAAGATTGCATCCTAATGGTTTGACCTTTTCAATTCTAAACAACTTTGTGATATATTAAAACTGCGACTGCTGGAGATCTGAAATAAAAGCAGAAATGACTGGGGAAACTCAGCAGATCTGGGAGCATTAACATTTGACAGTTAATATTTTAGATGTGCTTCTTCAATCATGCTCTGGGTGAAACAGATTTGTGAAGATGTTGCACAATAAATATGTTTGTAAACCCGCCAACAATATTTTGTGCTGGTATGACCAGGTGATGATGAGTGAATTAGATCTGTTCAACATCTTCTGTTGGTTACAACAAAGATTTGAACATCTTTTTACCTCTGAGGTTATACCTCTGATTTAAAATGTAGTTAACTAGTTCACCAGAAACCATAAGGAACCAATCACAGTTTCCTTGAGTGAAAAACAAGTAGTTCTACTTTCAGCTGACCTCAAGAAAAATATTAAAGACATGATACCAAAGCATTCAACCAGATACACAATTGAAAAAAGATAATATCTGATTTAAAAGGGAGATGAAAAGAATGTACTGTTTATAGTACATTATAACGAGACCTCAATTATTATGTCTTATGTATCCTCAACAAGTAATATTTCAATTTTCCTTTAAGTTCTCAGTGAATTGATGTTTCTTTTTAATCAGTTCTATCATCAGGCACTTTTCTCCTTGAGAGCTTCCTGTGCCTCCAGTGACAAATCTATCTCCACAGTTTTGTGAAAAGCAATTCTTTGAAATACACTTGGCTTGAATAGTACATTGTCAGCAAACTTTCATCTCCAATACATGAAACTAATCATATAAACTTACCATGTAAGGTGTAATTCAAAATATGTGGTGAGGATTTCTTCAAAACTGACTGAGTGGACAAATTTCAGTGTCTTTTGGTAAAGTGTTAATTTCAATTCAGATGATTTTGTTCATTCCATACTGGATTCATGAGTGTGGGCTTACCTTTGTAGTCAGCTGTTTGCTGTGAACATTTTAGTGATTTTTTTCCCTTTATTAAAATATTTTCTTTGATTAAAATGAGAATGTGGAATTTGAAAATGATCAATAATTTATCACTATTATGACTGCTTCAGTGAGAGGTTATGATTCAAAATCACACTGTACTTAGATTAGTATACACAGAATTATACAGTTCGTTTGTAACTATTTAACCACCGTTTTTTTTTTATTTGTTTATTTGATACATTAATACCTCCTACTCACCAAAGACTTACATTCAGTTGCTAACTCCTACATTGCAGTTATTTTAAGGCTGTGATGTCCTAATAACGAAATATTACTTCTGACTCTATATGTCATAGCTAAAACCTGTTTCCATACAGGTGACGTTGCCCTTGCCTTAGCTATCTACCACTGAAACTATCATCCGAGCCTTTAATACCTCCAGATAAGGATTTTCTATTACAGTTGACGCTAAGCTATCATTCCTCCATAAACTTGAGTTCATCGAATATTCTGTTGTCCATGTCTGAATCACACCAAACCCTGGACAGCCATTACCTTGTGCTTTCCTAGCCCTTGGTTAGGCAGCCCGTCAATTTTAAGTTCTCTTCCTTATTTTGAAATATTGCCATGATCGGGCACATCTCTACAAATTCCTCCAGCTAAGCCCATTCTTTCAAATTTTTTTTTTCTAATAACAGTTCCTTAAACATCCTCAACTTAAATCCCTTCATCACTGGGGGCTGTGCCTTCAGCTACCTCGGCCTAAAATTCCAGAGTTTGCTCTGTTTCACTTTTTTCCTTAATGCACTCCTTAAAACCTGTCTGATTGATCCAGCTTTTTGTCACCTGTCCTAATATTAATTGATGTTGCTAAATCATATTTTGATTTATTATACAGCTGATTTGTTTTATTATACTGCTGAAACACTTGAGGTACTTTATTACATAAAAGGCACAATGTAAATACAAGCTGTCATTGTTTGCTTATTCAGTTCATTCCAGAAAGAAGAAAAAGAAAATATACTGGAAAGTCTGCTACTAGAGTAATGCAGTTCTTAATTATTTTACCAGTAATGCATCAGGTACAATTGAGTAATAATTTTAATCGCTGACTATTATTCATCATTTGATTGTTATGAAGTCTGATTTTTCCATCAACACACACTCCTTGAGCCATTTTAGTAATTAAGGTGTTTCATTAAGTACAGAACAAAATATTTTTCACTTATGAAGCATAAACAGCTTGTGTTGCCGTTCCATTCTCTTCAGGTATAATTATATCCTTAATAGCATATGTTAGCAAAGTTGCTTCACAGGTAACTTGAATTTGATGTTCTTAAAGCAACTATGTTCTGCACAGTTTCACTTGCCATAATGTTTACATCGGTTCCATTATAGTCACAGTAACTGATCATAGTGAAGCTGACGACTGATAGTAATTGGCCAAAGCAAACAGATCTTTTTATAACTTCCGGCTCAATGCTTGGCCAGATAAGGTGGTTGACTAATTTTTAATTACATGAATTATATATTATATACTAGAAAATCTTATGTAGTAGGTTTATATGGATGTAGCACTGCAGTGTGTCAGTTCTGACATTCCATCTGTTATTGTAAATGTTAATCATGTAGAAATCATAAAATGCCACAAGTTGTCTTGTAAGTAGGAATACAGTAACATAGGATTAAGAGCAATCTAACACTATTCTTTACAAAGAATATTTGATGGAATATGAAGGGAAGCACAAGTGTGAAAACTGAGTTTTAAATACTTCCTTGGTTGTTTAACATAGCCAGCATTGTACTGAAAATCAAAAATGATTTGTTTAGGAAATATAGCATTGTAACAATCTTTTTAGTTTTAACTTGCAGAGGACAAACTTTAAACAAAGTATTTTTATTATCGCGCGTTGTCCTGTCAAAAAAATGACGTTACAGTATTTAGACGCTTACTGAAATATATAGACAATTCTGTAATACCAAGAGTTGAGGAAAAGTAGCATCTGACATTACTTTGAAGCATGTAATCCAAAGCTTGCTCTTAAGTCACTGAAACTCAGTTTGTAAATCCACTGAATGACACAACTCTACTATAACTTTCCTTGAATATAACCTAATAAACCAGTAAAATTTCATCTATGCTTTCAGGGTTTTTTTTGTGGTAAAAAAATTCTCTTAACTAGTAACAGAAGTAATACTTCAGGAGTATGCACTTACCTGGCATTTCAAAATAGCAAGCAGCAGTTTAAAATAAATTCTATTTCAGCAGATGTTCCCTGTTCTTGACATTGAATGCCTATTCTCCAGATGTATGCAAACAAAGTGTTTGTAGGTCTGTTCATAAACATCAAATTTGAAAGTAAACTTTATTTGTTCTTCCTTCTGTTTTTCACGGAGGTGTGGGCAATTACAAAGTCTTTTATGACAATTCAACATTTGAATCACCTTAATATACAATTCAGTATGCCTCCATTTAAAACACTTATGGCAAAAATAATTTCACAGACATCAAATAAAGCAGTCTTCATTATCATGTTGGCAAGTTTCTCAAAACTATAATTAGCAACATAGTAAGATGGTAATAATGTGATGATTGTGGTGCTCCCTTTGGTCTGGATTTTGAATCCCCCTTAGTTATAAGGAGAGGGTGGAGTGCTGCTTGTACTGGATGAGGCCAGACCACTCAAAACATTAAGCAGGCAGCCCAGACATAACTTCGCAATTTGTTTCGGTAAGTGTACAGTGAAAATTACCCACAGTAAGTTAGCGAGGTTGACTACCAGGTTAAAAACAGACAAAAATTCATTCACGAAATTACATAATGAAACACAAAGAACAGAACAAAGAACCCCTATAGAACTAGGTTTATCCAAACTAGACTTAATTATGCTGTTCTGAATATACATAACTGTCCCAGTAAGCAAACCCTCTTAAAGACTGGTTTAAAAAATGAACAGATGCTCACAGGTTGAAGTTAGAAGAGCAGAAAGAGAGAGAGAGGGAGGGGAGAGTTTGTTTCCACACAGGTCACTGTTGAACTCCCAACTAATTCTGGATTGAACTAAACTGCTCAGCTAGAGAGCAGTTTCTTCTTCAAGAATTCAGAGAATTCTTCATTATGCAGGTCACTTATAAAACATGACCACTTTGGCCTGAAGTCTCACCTGTTTACATATAAACAAAAAGTTATCTCAATACTTTTTAATCTCTGTACCAAACCAGTCTAATCAGCACTGACAGTGGCTCGTGACCCCTCTGACAAAAACCAAGGACATAGTATCCTTAAGAAAAAGGAACAGCTTTAGAAAAAAAAAACAGCTTTGTGACAATACAAAGATTAACTCATCCAAAACCTTTTAATTTTGTGGATTAATTTATGTAATGTTAGATATGTTCCATAAATGTTTAGTTTTATATGTTTGCTTATTTTTGAATTCTGCATTTGTGTTACTGAAGGCAAATGTGACCAGTCTCAAATAAACTGTCTTGCAGCATCAGCATCACTGTGTGAAATTCAGACACATAATGCAGTTGCTCAGTATCATACACAGGCTAGATCATCCAATGACGGACATTCTCTGAAGAAGAAAAAAACAATTTCAAAGCAAACCAATAAACACCTCATTACTCTTTATCTTGTAATGTCAGTTTTAATTGTCAAAACTTCTCTCAAATTTTCAAGCTCCTTTGTTGAACTTGAGCATCCTAATTTAGGTAGTGACATCTTATTTTGTGGATGTGAATTTTGTGGTCAAGATGAGAATCTAGAGCTCTGAAAAGCCACATGTGCCAAATTTGGCACTTAGAACTGAACTTGCAACAAGGTAGCTGAAACCGGGAACTGGATCTTTTTCAGTTCAGTAACTTAAATCTAGTTATTGAATAATGGACGTATTGTTGTTCTGATTTGGTGATGGATCATCAGCTTTTAAAGATTTGAATGTCGGGTTTGAATCCCAGCAGGACAAATTGTGAGATTTGAATACAATAAAAAGCCTAATAATTGTTGGTGGTTGTAAAAAATTTAATGTCCATTAGTGAAGGAAATCCTTACTTTGTATGTCTACATATGACAGTAGAACAGGAATGTGATTAACATTAAACTGCCCTCCAGACAAATTAGAAATGGGCAAAAAAAAAACAAATGGTCATGTTTCCCAGGTACTTTATTTTTAAAGTTCGATGACACTTTAAATGGCCAATGCAGTCAAGATGATCCCATTCAGATGTCAGTGAGATTGAAACTCTTCAAACCTCATATCTGTTTTCTGAGCAAGGGATTCCAGTACTTTCCCTTTAAAGCTGCATCTAGGAATGGCAAGAATGTGGAGTAATCAGATCTGATGTGATCTTAATAAATGGCAGAGCAGGCTTGAGAAACCAAATGGCCTACTCCTGCTTCTAATTCATATGATTCACTTCCAAAAATTCTCCAACTTGGGCTAGTTTAATGATGGCTCAAGTCTAGTAACTCAATCTCTTATCCCAAGACTGAATTCCCCAAGATTCTGAGATTGCCCCACGCATCTAATTAACAGCATGAGCTCAGCTTTTATTAAAGCTTTTGTTTTATCAAGATGCCACTGAATTTCTCTAAGCTCCAATCTTTCTTAGCTGTATCTAGCAAATACGACTTGCAGGCTTCCTTTATCCGGTTCTAAATTGAAACCAAAGAAACCTCAAGCTCTCCAAAATGATGTAGCCTGATCTGGACTACCCTTAACCTGACTTTTTGGGCTCACTGAATGCTATGAATTACATAGCTCCAATTCTGTCTGGACTGCCATTACTACAAACTTTGCAGATGCCACTTTTCCAGCTAAGTAAGTCCAACTGTTGTTTTGACAGCTCCATCTCGTTTCTGATTCTTTGAAACAAACATAGGTGACTTTATAAAATTACTTTTTTAAAAAAAAAAGATGTTCTGGCAATCATTAAAGCCCTGCATTTTAATCACCATACCTTCCTACCTGGTAAGTTTATCAAGCAACAAATGCCAACAACCTGGTGTAGAAGTGCACTAGACTTATGCGAGTTTCAATAACATTTATTCCATTTGTACTGGAAAATTTGAATTCCCGGAAATAAAAAAACTACCCTAAAAAGTTATGAACTAGATATTCATGAAACCTGAATTAACATGGAAATGGATTCCTTTCCAATTATAAGATATAGGGTCTCAAAGTAGGAAGGGAAGTCAGAGGTACAACACTACACAGCTTTAGAGAAGCACCAAAAGTAGGTAAGCAACAAGTAAGGTGGATTGTCAGCCACTTTTTAAAACATTTAACCAAAAGCAGAAAAAAGAAAATCAGCAAGTTGGCTGGTGCTCCTCCTTTGGATGCACCCCCACCCAGGATTACCATTAGGCTAGCCTGTAATACTAGTACCCAATCTGCTGCTAGTTGCTTACCATCATGCTCAGAAACTCTAGTCCATCTGGAAAATCTGAGGTGAGTTCTTAAACCTGTCTATTAACAATGCTCTTCTGAATAGACCTACTAATCTTTTGGGGTTGGCAGCCACCCTGGGCACTGAACTCATCTGCCCCCCCCTCCCCCCCAATAAAAACTCATCCAGGAGTAGCATCCTAAAACTTAGAGTGGCAAGGGCAAAAAAAGACCTATACTTTCAATGCTCTATTTTTTGATATTTACCTAAGAATGAGATTATCTGTTTAAAACTGAAACCAATCTGGATTTGGACAAGCAGCCAGTGATCACTCGCAACTGGATTGCATGAATATATTTCATGTAAGCTGCTTACAGCTGTCTGTATTTAATTTTGCTGATGGCGAATAAGTGTAAGCTTTTGCTGTCTAGTCAAAAGATTCATTTCTTTTCATCCTAAGAAATTCCAAAGCATAGTTTCACAGACTGTAGGTTTAGTAACTGAAAAACTGAAATTTGTAGGACTCTCGATTTATCAAGTGCAATACCAAGCAAATGTGAATCAGCTATTGAAAAGTTTTGCTTTTAATAAAACCAATGACTGACTTTTTATATTGACTGGAATTTACAATAACCAAAGTCATGTTAAATGTTTCCATATGCCAGAAGGCATATTCAATAAAATTTCAAGCAGAACTGTTCAGTTATTTCCAGAATTCATCACCTATTACCAGCCTGTAAGTTTTTATCTAGTTACTCTACTATTTTATGCAGTGTCAATTAATTGTGTTATGTGTGATGGAGTACTCCCACTTGTCTGGATGAGTGCTGCTCCAAAAACACTTGAAGCATGACACCATCCAGGACAAAGCAGCCCACTTCATTGGCACTGCATCCACAAACTCCCTCCACACTGACCATCAATAATGGCAGTGTGTATTATCTACAAGATGCACTGCAGAAATTCACCAAAGATACTCAGAGCACCTTCCAAACCCATGACTACTTCCATCTAGAAGGTCAAGGACAGCAGATAATTGGGAACACCACCTTCAAGTTCACCCTACAAGCCACTTACCATCCTGACTTGGAAATATATCACCATTCCTTCACTGTCACTGGGTTAAAATCCTGGAATTCTCTCCTTAATGGCATTGTGATCAACCCACAGCAGGTGGACTGCAGCTGTTCAAGAAGGCAGCTCACCATCACCTTCTCAAAGGCAACTAGGGATGGGTAATAAAAGCTGGCCAGCCAAGTACTGCCCAAATCACACAAAATGAATAAATGTTTAAAACATTTCAATACACTTATTAATTCAGGGTCTCCACACTCCCAACATATCACTTCAGCATTTCCAGAAGATATATCAATGCCTTTAATCAATCATGCTTAATATGGCCTATTCTAAGCATCCTGTAGTTAATTTAAATTATAGTAGGTGAAAGTTTTATCTAACTATAAATACAATCTAACTGCTTAATACAACAAAGCTAGCAGTTTTAAAAGAATATTGCAAACTTGTGTACAATTTAATTGAGTGAATTGCACCACTGGGACCCTGTAATATTTAGAAAACTAGATAATGTTTCATTTAATGCAATGCGGTGATTAATTTCAGGGCCTGAAGTCTATGCATTCTGTACTACCATTGATCTCTCTTCATATTGCAGTAAAACTACCCCTTGAAATCTTTAGCTGTGAAGTTAGGATGTATAAAATGAGCTTGAATGACCAGTAAACTCTTGAACCAAGATTTACTGCTTACCCTAACCCTTAAAAGGAATATTTGATTCAGTCAATTTAGTCAATTAAGTTGAACGATATACTATTATATGATTCATTTTACGAATAGCAATTATATCACAAGCGTTAAATCAGGCATAATACCGGCAAAATAGTCAAATGGTATTTCTACTCTATCATTTTCTGATATGATAAAACAAAACAACTATCAAATAGGTCCACTGGAGAAAGGGTTAAATAAGTAGGAAGTAAAAGGGATGTCAACTAAATTCTCCTTTTGTGGAGTTAAGTTTTCAAAAATATGTAATTATGTAACAGAATTGCGTAGATGATGACACAGTGAGGGAAACATTTAACAATACACTTTTTATACTGAGCAAAGGGATTTCACTAAGGTCAGATCAACCTGTGAAGGGCACTGGAAACATGACGTGTCTGACCCACCAAATCAGCAAGTTTCAGTCTTTTGTTATTTACTGTTGGGACGAGGCATCGCTGATTGAGGCAGCATTTGTTGTTAGCCTTGTGTAGTGTCAATCAGATCGCCAAACCTCATTCAAGTCTCCCGGAATGAACAAAAACAGAAATTATTGGAAAAGCTCAGTTCTGAAGAAGGATCGCTAGGTCCGAAACATTAATTCTGTTTTCTCTCCACGGATGCTGCCAGACCTATTGAGTTTTCTTACCCCAGAAGTTTCTGTTTTGGTTTCGGATTTCCCGCATCCGCAGTTCTTTGGTTTTTTTTCCGGAAATGAACTGTTGGTCTTCGAGACACTACTGTTGACAAACTTGGTGGATGGGCGATGGAAGGCGGGAAACACTAAAGAATAAATAGTCCGATCATACTCGAAAAGTTAACTCTGTTACTCTCTCCAATGGAACTGCCAGACCTGCCGAATCTTTGCAGCATTTTCTCGTTTTCTTTCTGATTTCCAGCGTTCGCAGTATTTTGTTTTTATGGGGGGGGGAAAAGCTACTTCGCGTTGACATTTTGTGCCTGTGTTCTCACGCTGCTCGCAGGACAGAGATGGTACTGAATTACTATGAAGGAACTTAACATATCAATTAATTACTTTATTGATTGCAAAATTGCACGTGACAAAATGATTGATAACATTTTAATGTACTTTTTAAAAATCTCAATTTTTTTCACAGTAGTCTGTACCAAATGTACGTCGAGTTTCTGGTTCTGGTATCCTGCCCAATACCAAGGGTACTTAAGTTTTCTGTTTATTTTCACTATTTCGATACCTGCCTTGGACTCCTGATTATTTGCAGCCCGAATTTAAATTAGATTCTGATCTGTGATTGAAGTGCTTAATGGAAGATCTCTCTACCCAGAATGCACAACGTACCAGAATACACCCTATTTATTTTACGGGAAATCGAGCACCCAGCCGCAGAATTAATAATTAGCTCTAAAGCGCCACTTATGAATACAAAGATTTGTGTTCGTGACTTAACAATAAACTATCTTGCTATCAAAATCAAAATATTCAGAAGAAAAATTAGCAGTAAACCTGTATCTTGAAAATACATTTTTACTGCTGGTCATATGATCAAATCACACGTCATCAAACGATACATTGGATATTGAGAAGTCACGTTGTAACTATAAGAATGCGCAATAAATACCAATTTGTTATTATTGCTCATTACCAGCTCGGAGGAGGGTCACTTGACGTCCCGACATCGCCAAGGCAAAGTGTTTAATAGCAGAGACATTATGCTGGAACAAAATACAATGTTCGTTAGGCCACAGCTAGAGCACTGTGTGCAGTTGTAGAATACACATTATAGGAAGTATGTGATAGCACTGGAGAGTTTCAGGTAATGCAGAGAGTGGAAAGACGAGGTTTGTTTTCCTTCGAGTAGAGGAGATTGAGATAAAAACATTGAGGGGCATAACGAGGGTAGACAGGAAGAAACGTTCCCCTTGCCAGAGGAGTCAGTGACCAGGGAACTTAGATTTAAGGTATGGGACAGAAGGTTTGGAGAAGATGTGAGGAAAATATTTTTCACCTAGACAGTGGTGGGAATCTGGAATTCACTGTGTATAATAACGGTAGAGGCAGGAATTTGCATAACATTTAGGAAGTATGTATGTAGATGTGAACTTGTGATGCTAAGGCATACAAAACTCTGGAGGTCAGACAGCATCCAAAGAGCAGGAGAGTCAATATTGCAGGCATAAGCCCTTCATCAGAAAATTACTGATTAAGGGCTAGTGCCCCAAATGTCAAATCTCCTCCTCCTCAGATACTGCCTGACCTGCTGAGCTTTTCCAGCACCACACTTTGACTCCGACTCTCCAGCATCTGCAGTTCTCTCTTTCTCCATACAAAGCTATGGGCTAAGTGATGGAAAATGAACCAGAATTGTTAGATAGTTGGTTTTTGGCTGGCATGGATGTGGTAGGCTGAAGGGCCTTTTTCTGTGCCATAGACCTCTATGACAATGGCACTGTTAAAATATGTACAATGTGCAAGCCAACATATTTATGATGCTAAAATCACAAATGTCATCCAATACCTATTCATTTACTAAGTATGTCCCTCCATTATTTATCATAATCAGTAATTTCAACAGGTAATATTACAGTATCTGTGTGTGCCAGACTTGAATGGTAACCAATACAGTTAACACCTGAACAAAGACCACTTTGGGATGTAACTCATTTGTACAGCCTCAAATCAAGATGATGTTTATTTGCGCATATAGATACACAGAAAACAGGAGCAGGAGCAGGAGGAGGAGGCCTTTCAGCCGTTCGAGCCTGTTCCACCATTCACTATGATCATGGTGGATCATCCAACTCTGTACACTATTCAGATTTTTTTCCAGACCCTTTGAAAGTTTTCAAAGAGTTAGATATATTTTATAGGGCTAGAGCGATCAATGGTTTGGCCTCAACCACTTTCTGCAGCAGAGAATTTCACAGGCTCACCATTCTGAAAAGAAATTTCTCCTCATCTGAGTCCTAAATGGCCTAGCCCATATCCTTAGTCTGTGACCCCTGAATCTGGATACCCCAGTCATCAGGAACATTCTGTCTTTCATCCAATGAAAGGGAGAAAGTGAGGACTGCAGATACTGGAGGTCAGAGTCGAGAGTGTGATGCTGGAAAAGCGTAGGTGAGGCAGCATCCGAGGAGGAGAAGTTATATTTTGGACATAAGCCCTTCATCAGGAACGTTTCGTGCTGAGCTGAATTTCTGCCAAATCCCATTGCTAAGCTTGAAAGTGTGAAGCAAGCCCACTTCAGCAGGCAGCCGAACCTGGGCAGTATATTGCCAGTGATGACTAAATAAGGACAGCGGCCTGCCCCAAAGCTGCCAGTCGCTCAGCATTATCTGCAATAGAGATATCCATTGCTGAGGCAGCAATAACTGGGAGAAGCAGGGGCTGGCAGCCAGAGAACCAACAATGCCATTGACACGAATTAAAAGTTCCTCTGTCGGCCATACATTGCTCAGAATCCAAAGTAATCACCCCCTTTCCCAGAAACCACTGCCAGGAACCTCGCACAGCAGCAGACCCTCCTGATGAAAGCCCAGAGAGGTGAAGTGACATAACTAGCCTCCTCATGGATGTCATAGCAATCAACTTTTCTGCTGCTTGCATTATTGCTCGACAGTGGCAAGACACTAGACTTCCACTCCAATTCCCTTCCTCACTAGTCTGATTGCCACTCAGCCTTTCCCGCAGCAGCCTAAAAAGTTCAGCCCAACGTAACAGGAAGAAATGGAAAATGTTCTGTTTGAGCTTCTGTATTAATGCCATAATCTCTCTGTGCTCTTCTGACCTGATTATGCACAACTACTGTAATTCTAGACAAAAATGTCGGAACTTGTGCCCTGACGAAACAGAAATATTATTGAATGAATAGAGAACAATTTACAGCATATTAGGAGAATACTTTCTTTCCAATACACTCAATCATTTGAATCACTATATTAAAAATCACAACACCAGGTTATAGTCCAACAGGTTTATCCAGAAGTACAAGCTTTCAGAGTGCTTCTCCTACACCTGATGAAGGAGCAGTGCTCCAAAAAGGTGGTACTTCTGTTGGACTATAATCTGGTGTTGTGTGATTTTTTAAACTTTGTACACCCCAGTCTAACACCGGCACCTCCACATCATTGAATCACTATGATTAATGTTTTTTTAAAATTAAATAAACAGTTGAAGAGCTGTTTCTGTTCAGCTTTCCCATTTAATCACAGTCTAGATCAATTGCGACTATTTCTCTGAATCTGTCAAATTGCAAGTTCAAAGGTACCTCCTGTACAATGAAAGTCAAGTTCTTGACCCAACAATAAACCTTGGCTGGGAAATCCAGAGGGGATAGCGAACAGTGCTCTTCATCACTGCTGCTATAACTATGGTAAAGGGTTAAGATTTACTCACTATATTTTTAAAAAGATTTGGTTATCATGTGAAGTATCAAATACACATGTTAACTATTTTGTCTGTTCCACTATTTTCAAAATTATAATGGATGATAAACGACCTCAACAAAGCGCAAAAAATCCATATTGAAAATTCTGTTTGCAGCCTGGAGAAATGCAAAGGCATTAGTATAAATCCGAAGCGTTTGCTCACACACTATGCAAGAAGCTTCTGTCCAAAGGCTGCACTTCAGAATATTTTTCTGTACTGTAAGTTCCAGAAAGGATTTGAAATGTCCTATAAATCTGTATCTATATTTTCTCTAAACAAGAAGCAGCCAACAATTTTGAGCTGAGGACTCAAACAAACATTTTATTCAAGGTCTCAGTTAATCAGGAACTGTTCAAGGAAGAACATGGTTTATTATGTAAATACACATCAGCATATGCCTCAACAAAACGCCAACTTGTTTTCCAGCACTGCACTGACCTTTCAAAACATTTGCACTCATATGAACAAATTTTATATCATCTTCTGTATACAGAATCTGACTAAACATCCCCAAACAAAATTATACCCAATAAACCAAAGAACCCACAGATCCTGCTGCCACCATTATAGGTACTCCACTGGCTAAAACCCTCTCATTTATATTGTAATTAATTTTACACAAATTAAAATTAGAAACAAAAATCTTGAATTAAAAAATAAATCTCTTAATAATTTGTGTATCAATGTGTATTTAATGCACTGACTTGCCGGAGATCAATACTACCTCCTGTATGTAAGTGTAACATGTCCATAACCCTGCTGTACCTCTAAGGCAAATAAAATAGATTGCTGCTTCCAAATTTGCATCAAACATGCCATTCAATTACAAACTTTACTTGTATGTAAGAAGTTATCTGGTGATTGGCAAGTTTCACTTCTGCACACCAGATTTATAAACAGTATTTTGTAGGCATTCAACTGTGAAAACATATGGACCGACAACTGCCTTTGAGTTACATCAAAGCTGTAACAGAAGAATCAGGCTTTAATACCCTTTGTCAAAAATGTTCTTCTGTACTGTTGTGAGGTCCCCCAGCCTTGCACAACCTGTTAAAACAAAAGGCATATAAACACTCGTCAGATTTTTCCTCACTATATTGCAACTTAAGAATTAGAAAATCTGGTTGAGAAGAGGAAATTTCTATGAACCGAGTACTTCAACATTTCTTTGGTGGGTTTATGGGAAGATGAGACTTTTGACAGTTTAGTTTTGATCCCAATTCAGTATGGCACTCAATCATCCAATATAGTTGTTGCAGTCCCAGAGGACTGCTCTCATTACAGAAACATAACTGGTGATGGTTTAACCTGACGGTCAGGAAAGATGTTGTGAAACTTGAAAGGGTTCAGAAAAGATTCACAAGGATGTTGCCAGGGTTGGAGGATCTGAGGGGTGACCTTATAGAGGTTTACAAAATTATGAGGGGCATGGACAGGATAAATAGACAAAAGTCTTGTCCCTGGGGTGGGAGAGTCCAGAACTAGAGGACATAGGTTTAGGGCGAGAGGGGAAAGATATAAAAGAGACCTAAGGGGCAACTTTTTCCACACAGAGGGTAGTACGTGTATGGAATGAGCTGCCAGAGAATGTGGTGGAGGCTGGTACAATTGCAACATTTAAGAGGCATTTGGATGGGTATATGTATAGGAAGAGACTGGAGGTATATGGGCCAGGTGCTGGCAGGTGGGACTAGATTGGGTTGGGATATCTGGTCGGCATGGACGGGTTGGACCAAAGGGTCTGTTTCTATGCTGTACATCTCTAGGACTCTACTCAGGTAAGAGAAGTTGATGAGAAGGAGGACCTTTATGGTAATCTCAGCCAATGGAGGAATTGAACCTGTACTATTGGTGTTATTCTGCATTGCAAACTGGCTGCCCCATCCATCTACTTATTTCATACAGTTTTACAATTAAAATGGCCATCACAAATCAAACACCCAAAAAAGCCACTACCGATTGTCACGTGACCAATTTTGATTTACTGATCCAAAATCAGGAGAAGTAATACAAAGCAGTGGCAGAAAGAGAGAAAACAAAAAGGGAGAGAATAAGAAAGATAAAGAGCAGATATTCCCATGAGCACCTGCTAAACTCTCAGCCTCCACCATCCAGAAGGACAAGGGCAGCAGAGCATGCGAATACCATGACCTGCAGGATCGAATCCAAGATAGACACCATCCAGACTGCGAAGTTCTTTCATTATAGCTGGGTCAAAATCCCCGATTTCCCTTACTTACAGGACAGTGCATGATCCTGCATCCCAAAGACTACAACAGTCTTAGCTTCTTCAGGAAGCAGCCACATCCCACATACGCAGAAAAACAAAAAGTTCTTGGTTTTTATTTAAACTGGTTCTGAAGAAGGGTCACTGGACCTGAAAAGTTAACTCTGATTTCTCTCCACAGGTGCTGCCAGACTTGCTGAGCTTTTCCAATAATTTCTGTTTTAGTATCTTTAACTAGTTTGTTGACACTATGCTCAATTGCAAATGCAAGGCTTTATAAGATAGTCCAAAACATTAACTGGTTACTTTAATTCATATAAAATGCAGTAATATAGAGTGACATCCTATTCGTGAAATGCATATGTGATCTGGGTTGCAATGGCGACAGAGATCCAGGTCAAACCCTATTGTCAGGAAAGCAACATTGTTCAAGGGACGAGAGAGAGCGAGAGCGAGAGAGACAGGGAAAAAGCAGCTATTGTGAACAGCCAGGAAAAGACTTCCTTGTTAGTCAACAGGCAGAATGTTGGCGGGAGCTTGTTCTGTTTGAAGAGATGGGACCAATAGATATCTAAGGACACTGGAATATTTATCCAGTCACGGCCATGAGAAGGAACTGCCAGGGTGGAAGGGCTTGCCACTAGACGTTAATTCAGAGATTCTCAGAGAACTGAGAAATGCATGCTTGACAAGTATGACTTAGCACAGTAAAGAGACACAAGCCTGCTGGAAGCAACTTGGAACTAGCTCCTGTAAGGACTGTAATTCTTCAGTGAGTGTAGGATTTTTGGTCATGTTAGGAAGTTAAAGAAAGGGGCCAATCTTCTTGGTTGTTTAATGTATTCATAAATCTTTTTTAAAATCTATTGTTCCCTTGAACAATCATGACAAGCAATTTATGTGGTGTTTTTCTCTTTTTTTAAAAAAGTTGGGAAAAGCCTTGGTTGATCTCAATGTGTCACTCAGGAATTCCAGTCAATGTCAGACATTAATTCACTTCCTTTAATTTGATGATAACATCTACTGGACCAGCAGCCTGCTATCAAACATACTTCTTTGGAGTATTAGAAATTTAATAAAAATAAATGAATTATTTTCTCCTAGCAATAGAGATCATCAACAACTGCACAATTTAAGAAATATATGCACACTTGCAGTTACCAGTCTCAATTCCCACACACCAAATAATTACATTTGGGTAAATATTAAACAGTGAAGATCTAATTTTCAAAGTTTATTTGCCAGTTTGGCTAGTTTTCATTAAAATTTCTTACACTTTATACAAATCCCAATTTATTAGTAAAACAAACAATTTAAGTCCCTTTAAAAACAACAATCTAAAGCTATTTTTGCAATATAGTTAGAAGACTGACCCCACAACAACAAACATACCCTATCCAAACAGTTTCGATATAATTATAGTAGTTCTTGAATTTATGGTCTTCGTGAGAGTAGAGGAAACCAATCTGTGCTCACCTTAGATTCATCACTATCCAAGAGAAGCTCTTCCTCAGCTTCATTCATTTCCTCGGTGGGATCATAGGTATAAACAGGAAGTAGCTGGTGTCTAAGCTTGTCTAATCTTGAGAAAAAGCAAGGAATTTAAAAATCCTTATTTTAACAGTTCTTCTTCTGTTGCTGTTGGTTAAATATTCTGAAGAACAAAGTCAAATATATTTTTAACCATCTCAATCAAATATGAGGAAAGTAAGTTCTACTGACTGATTAGTGGTATAATTTTTTTTCATTTATTTGTTCACAGGATGTCTGAATCATTAGCCAGGGCAATATTTCTTGCCAACCCTAATTGCCCTTGAGGTGGTGATAATAAGCAACCTTCTTGAATCGCAGGAATCTATGAGAAGTAGAAACACCTACAGTGCCATTTGGAAGGGAATTACACAATCTTGTCCCAATAACAGTGAATGAATCACAACATAGTTCCAGGTCAGGATGTATGTGGCTTTGAGGGGAACTTGCAACTGCTATTCCAATATCTTTCCTGGAAGTACAAGTTGGAATGTGCTATCAAGGGAGCCTTGGTAAGGTGCTGCAGTGCATCACTGCTGTCACTGGCAGATTGTGGGGAGAGTTTAAGCTAGTGGATTCAATGTCAATTAAGCAGGCTGCTTTGTCCTGGAAAAACTTGGAGAGTGTAATTTTGAAAAGATGCAGACTTTCATAGTAGCTTAGCTGCTACATACACTGTCCAATAAGCCATAACTGAGAGAAAAATGCCAAGATCTTCAGTTGAGGTAGTTGGTTGTTAACAATTGGGCTACTCACCTTGCACATGGAGAGGGATAAATGTCCAGCTAAAAGTTCCCATTTCTAAGCTCTCGCCAATGCCTACTGCTGGAAAAACACTTGTGCAGTGACAATTAGCTGTATTCTCTGGGACAGCATCATGTTTTTTCCACTGTAAAACCATGTGAACTATTTAATTATATTAAACATCCTATATAATTGCAAGATATTTTTGCATCTTACACATGAACAAATCCACATCCTGACACTCAATAGCCTAGTGGTATTTTCACTGTACTGTTAATCCAGAGTGGAGGCAATGTTCTGGGGAGCTGTGTTCAAATCCTGTCACGGGAGATGGTGGAATTTGAATTCAATAAATATCTGGCATTAAGAATCTAATGATGACCATTGTTAATTGTGGGAATAAACCATCTAGTTCACTAATGTTTTTAAAGGAAGGACACTGCCACCCTTACCTGGTCTGGCCTAGATGTGTCTCCAGGTCCAAAGCAATGGGGTTGACTCTTAACTGCCCAATTAGAGATGGGCAATAAATTCTGACCTACGCAGCAACACCCTCATGAATGAATACATTTTTTTTAAAAAAGAAGAGAATTGCCACTGCTGTCATATTGAGGTCACCTGGATGCATTATTGGGGGCATACTGCACTTCAACACCAAAATGCATTCGGGCTAGGCAGGGGAAAGACACTTGGAGAAAGGGAAAAGTGTTTTCATGATGTGACAGAGACTACATTGAGCTTACACATGTTTAGCTCACTAAACAAAAATGTAATCAGTGCTCTCTTACTTCTTTCCATCCCATATAAATGCAGTGGTATGATTAATGCAATAACAAGGCACTAAAATTTGCAAATTCTTCCTCTCCCTTCATTACTTAGTTTCAAAAATCTTCTGGTAGAAAACTAAAAATTAATTCCACATGACTTAAATATTAACAGCTGGTTTATTTAATTTTTTTCAGTCAACAATAACATGTGTTATTCCCTCCCTGGGGACAGCAAAGTACAAATAGATATGACTTTAGATTAATCACAAGGTCTTAAAATTTAATTAGTTTAAGTCACTGGATCGGCAATATCTCTGCTTCAATACTCTCAAAAGAGATAAACTATTCATTAGGAAGTCTGGGCTTAGGGGACATAGCCTAAAAACTAGAGCCAGATCATTCTGGAATGAAGTTAAGAAACGCCTCTATATTAGATGAGTGGTAGAGGACTGAAAATGTTTGCAGTTGTAACAAAATCAACAGTTAATTTTAAGTCTGAGATTGATAAATTTTGATAATCAATGATACTGAGCGACATGGGGCAAACATGGATATACAGTTCAGTCAATAATCAGTATTGGTTTAGCTTTACTGGCAAAAGCCTTGACAGGTTAAATAGCCTACTCATATTCCTATCCGAATACCCTATTCACAGCCATTTGCAATTTTGTATATCTTTTTCTATGCTTCATTTTAGCTCCTCACAATATTTTCCATCTCTTTTGAAGGTGTTGACCCTATGAAGTACAATTCAACAGACGTAAGCCCTCCTGTATTAGAATAACAATTCTGATTAAAATGAAGAATGAACCTTGAAGTTTATATTAATGCCATCGGATTCTCAACATGATTCACTTTTCTATATGTGCAGCACAACTACACTTAGCAGTATGTTCACTGGCTAACAACTGGAAATTAGTAGCAAAGAGATAACAAATCTGTGTTCAGGAAAAAAACCCAGATGTAATTGTGTTTGTTCACCATTGCATTGAAATCAAATTTCAAGTGCTCACATTTCCTGGTAACATTCTATTATAAAGTATCGAAAACTGCTGCATTCTTGGTTATGTCAAGATAGAAGAAAATCTCATGCATAGTTGTGAAAGGAATATAAATCAGTGGGCCGAACTATATTTAAGTACAGGATAGAAAAGCCGCACTACTTAGTTACTCAAGATTAGCATTGGTTACCTGCGTCTCTTCTGAATATACATCACCTGATAAAACAAAAACCAAAAGCAATTCAGTAAAGTTTAATATCATTCTAAAATCTGTCTAATATAATAGTGCACAAAAGGTAATGAGTAAACAATCTCAGGTACAAGGTAGTCTGCTATATGCACAGCTTCAGAATAAATGTTGCCATCCTACTTTGACTAATCATATTTCTTTACACGGAGCTAAAAGGATGAGACTGAGGTGAAATGCCAGGAAGCTCATGCAGAGTGTAAACATCAGGACCAGAGCAGTTGGGTCAAATAGCCAGATTCATTACTGTTTATTATTATATGTTATCTGTTGCACTAAACTAAAAATTACATTTCCTGGTACATCAAGAATCATATCCAAATCAGACAGATGTGCAATAGTTTTAATGCAATGGTCCATTATTGTCTTTAGTTAACATAAATAATAAGTCTAGATTAGAGCGGTGCTGGAAGAGCACAGCAGTTCAGACAGCATCCGAGGAGCAGTAAAAAAAAAAAATCAACGTTTCGGGCAAAAGCC
This sequence comes from Chiloscyllium plagiosum, assembly GCF_004010195.1. Classification (NCBI taxonomy): domain Eukaryota; kingdom Metazoa; phylum Chordata; class Chondrichthyes; order Orectolobiformes; family Hemiscylliidae; genus Chiloscyllium; species Chiloscyllium plagiosum. The sequence continues at coordinate 28,139,783 of NC_057735.1, forward strand.
CTTCATCAGGAATATAGGTATTCCTGATGAAGGGCTTTTGCCCGAAATGTCGATTTTTACTGCTCCTCGGATGCTGCCTGAACTGCTATGCTCTTCCAGCACCGCTCTAATCTAGACTCTGGTTTCCAGCATCTGCAGTCATTGTTTTTACCTAGTTGTTTTTACCTTGATAAATAATAACAGTTAAGCATGTATATTGAGTAAGAATTAGTCATGTTTTGGGGTACTGCACAACAATCAGGGTGTTAATTCACTATTGACTCCTACTCAGCATTATGCCATGAACAGATTTATTTAAGGTGGATAAGATGCTATAGAAGACTGACAAAGTAGACAGTGAAGAGGACGTTTCCTCATGTGGGGCAATCTAGAATGAAAGTTTTAGGATAAGGAGTAGCAGTTTTAAAACAGTAATGAGGAGAAATTACTTCTCTCAAAGGGTCATGAATCAATGGAATTCACTATCCCAGAGTGTGGTGGAATCTGGGACATTGAGTAAATTTAAGCAGGGTTAAGGAAAGCAGGCAAGAAAGTGATGTTGAGGCTGAGAGGAGATCAGCTATGATTATATGAAATGGTGGAGCAGACTCAAGGAGCTGAATTGTCTACTCCTGCTCCTAGTTCTTATCTTATGATCTGGGTGCACATCTCAAAGTGATTAATTTGATGAACCAGTCTATACTGATTCAATTCTTGATAGAGTATTAAGGAACTCTCCTGTAGCATAGCTTACTGCTCCTTGGATGCTGCCTGAACTGCTATGTTTTTCCAGCACCGCTCTAATCTAAACTCTGGTTTCCAGCATCTGCAGTCATTGTTTTTAACCCTCAATCATTTCAAACAATGGTTAGCAATTTGACAAAAAACAGGAATGCCATCCATTCCAAGAGTAAATGGCTATACAGGAAACAGTGAACAATGAAAATGATAAATGAAAATACATTGAACTTTACTTCAGCACCAATTAAATTAAATTAAATGTTGACAACTCTATAAAGCAATACTTGGCAACTTCCTCCTAATCACCTGGGACAAGAACATAAACCATATCAAAACATGAAATAGGTCATGATTGAACAGATTAACATTATGTAGCATGCCACGGTCAATGAAAACTTTTGAGATGTGAAAACAAACATGATACAGCTTTAAGTAAATTCTGGAAAAATGGATAACATCAGGCTCAGACACAATCAGAAAAGAAAGTGACACATTCAGTAAGAATTGTGCCCTGGAAGCAGTTTAGAGTTTTTCCCTCTCATCTTAGTGAGATTCTGAACTAAAGTAGAAGATTCAATGAGTTATCATACTATATTAGTTCTCCTCAACCCCAAGAAGTTACAGTAACAGTCTTATTTTGGTCAAGGTTGCGTGTAACAATTCTATTAATAATCCATTTAAAATGAAAGGATTACCATTTTGTTTTTAATCAAGAAACCTAGTTGTCTGACGAGTTCAAAATGAGAGATCAACCGAACTATTAGTTTCTTTAACGCTACTATTGAAGTTGAAGTCATTTCTATGAACTATATTGATACATTGATAGCCCTATTCTTGATAGATACAAAAAATACATCACTTCCTGATTTTTTTTGTTTATACATGTTTGTGACTACATTCTCAGTTTCAAATAAAGTTTATATGTACAGCACAATGTTAAAAAAGATTATATTGGAATAACATCAATACTCTGCTGAGGTTTGTGAAAGTACCTGTTATGGCCAAGATAGAAAAGCAAAGGAAGTTCTAGAAGTCATTCAAAATTTAAGTGCTTTTCAGCAAGAGCTCCGGATATAATTCACCAATACTGACTGAAGTCCTCATCATTCAATATAACAAACTTGATTGAGTTTTTTGAGGAAGTAACAGAGAATTGATGAGGGCAGAGCAGTAAATGTGATCTATATGGACTTCAGTAAGGCGTTCAACAAGGTTCCCCATGGGAAACTGGTTAGCAAGGTTAGATCTCACGGAATACAAGGAGAACTCGCCATTTGGATTCAGAACTGGTTCAAAAGGTAGAAGACCAAGGGTGGTGGTGGAGGGTTGTTTTTCAGACTGGAGGCCTGTGACCAGCGGAGTGCCACAAGGATCGGTGCTGGGCCCTCTACTTTTTGTCATTTACATAAATGATTTGATTGTGAGCATAAGAGGTAGAGTTAGTAAGTTTGCAGATGAAAACCTCCATCAAAATTGGAGGTGTAGTGGATAGCTAAGAGGGTTACCTCAGATTACAACAGGATCTTGACCAGATGGGCCAATAGGCTGAGAAGTAGCAGATGGAGTTTAATTCAGATAAATGCGAGGTGTTGCATTTTGGGAAAGCAAATCTTAACAGAACTTATACACTTAATGGTAAGGTCCGAGGGAATGTTGCTGAACAAAGAGACCTTGGAGTGCAGGTTCATAGCTCCTTGAAAGTGGAGTCGCAGGTAGATAGGA
>NC_057735.1:28142483-28175575 GCF_004010195.1 Chiloscyllium plagiosum
TAGTGAAGATGGCGTTTGGTATGCTTTCCTTTATTGGTCAGAGTATTGAGTACAGGAGTTGGGAGGTCATGTTGTGGCTGTACAGGACATTGGTTAGGCCACTGTTGGAATATTGCATGCAATTTTGGTCTCCTTCCTATCGGAAAGATGTTGTGAAACTTGAAAGGGTTCAGAAAAGATTTACACGGACGTGGCCAGAGTTGGAGGATCTGAGCTACAGGGAGAGGCTGAACAGGCTGGGGCTGTTTTCCCTGGAGCGTCGGAGGCTGAGGAGTGACTTTATAGAGGTTTACAAAATGATGAGGGGCATGGATAGGGTAAATAGGCAAAGTCTTTTCCCTGGGGTTGGGGAGTCCAGAACTTACGGGCACAGGTTTAGGGTGAGAGGGGAAAGATATAAAAGAGACCTAAGGGACAACATTTTCACATAGAGGGTGGTACATGTATGGAATGAGCTGCCAGAGGAAGTGGTGGAGGCTGGTACAATTGCAACATTTGAGGCATTTGGGTGGGTATATGAATTGGAAGGGATATGGGCTGGGTGCTGCCAGGTGGGGACTAGATTGGGTTGGGATATCTGGTCAGCATGGACGGGTTGGACCGAAGGGTCTGTTTCCATGCTGTACATCTCTATGACTCTATAACAGTGTGAATATTCATCGTACTTCAAGATAATAAAGTTATCTTGAGAACAGAACATAATGGATCTGTTATGCTTATATCTTGTCTCCCACAATTGTTTAGTGTAACCCATGATATTCTACTCAGGAACTTCACAAAGGAAAGTAATAGTGAGATTAATAGTGCAAATAAGAAATGTGCTTTACCATAGCAACAGTGAATCCAACTAATGTCAGAAGAAAGAAAGGTACTAGAACAAATCCCGCAACTGCATTACTTTTGTCAACAGGAGGCACGATTGTTGAAGAGTTACTCATTGCCAAATGTGTCTTGCGATAGAATAATATGCATCTGCAGTAGAAACATGTGACTTCATTCACAAAATGTTTGAAAACTGAAAACTCAGTCTGATTGGAATGGTGGACCTTGTGGCTTCACTTCGATGATGCATCAAAACCCACAGCTAAGTCAATCATTCTCACGCATCTTCATTTCTGTGTTTTTAGGCACATTTGGAAGTTTCACACCAATGCATCTAAAAGACAAAGCAGTGGAAATAAAAGTTAGAGATTCCTATCAACATTCATCAGCGAGTGACCAAAAATTTGAAACATAGTAGCTTAGAGCCTATGTAATATGATTAACCCTGCTACAGCAAAGGCAGTTTGAAGGGAAACATTAGTAAACTTATAATTACCAGCACCTCCCCAAAACACAAATGAACATTTAGATCCAGTATGCACCACAAATTGTGTGTTAAGGGAAAACAAAAGGAACAAGAATCGATGATATATAAAATCTATTTCGTTACTCTAACTCCAACAAGCTGGTTAGCAATGTTGACAACACCATATGTTTGTATAAGTATCTCTGATAATGTATAAGCTTTCTTCTGGTATTTTGCACGCAGATTTTTATAGACCATGCACACGGAATCAGGAGAGATTTAGGAAAGGTTAAGAAAGACAGTCTAGTAGTTTGGGATTGAGTAGTAAGGTGATAGAGGGAACTGGAAAGTTGCAAAAATGAAGTGAGCTTGGGAGAAAGGGAGCAAAAGGGCAAAAGATTCATAAAGACATGGGATTCAGGGTGAGTGTATGTGTTACAGGGTCTAGTCACAGGTGTACAAGAACACCCCAGTCAAAAACAACCACCTTACTATTCCAATTCCATTTCCAGCATTTGGCCAATAACCTTCTATGCCTTGGCATCATAAGTGAACATCTAAACAATTCTTAAGTGTTATCAGGGTTTCTGCCTCTATCACTCTTACAGTCAGTTAGTTCCAGACTCCCACTAACCTTTGCCAACACAATTAAAACAAAAGCAGAAGAAAAATAAGCAGCTCCCCATATACCCACCCCCCAGTCCTGAGGAAGAGTTATGCCCAAAACATTGACTTCTACACCTCCCGATGCTGCCTGTTTTGCTGTGTTCTTCAAGTCTCCTGTTTGTCTACCTTTAATTCCAGCATCTGCAGTTTTTTTTGTCTCTAACCAAGGTGCAATACAATGGCAAGTTGCTGTAATTGGCATGACTTCAATTGTTCTGCACAGTTATCATTGGCCACATCAATATCTTTCAAGAATTTACTGGAACAAGCTACACAACTTCCTGAATTCTTGACAAACAACATTGCTCAAATTTTATCGTAAGTGGGAAAATTTCTTAAGAAGTGCCTTCTTTTAAAAGTTGTTTAAGTGCAGACATGAATGAAAGGAAACAAAAGGTTCATTAAATTAGATCTACCAAAAGTGAGGGGCTTGATATTGATCGCAACCAGGAACTGCACGTGTTCTGTACATGAATTACCCAAAATGTTTTCTTGTTGCTTATAACTTTATGGAAAATGGGTAGTGGTTATAACATTTAGAAATTTGGTGATCAAGAAAGCAGTTCTGGCTATTCTTTACACCCACACTTGCCCACAGGCTTTCATTAGACTTTGCTCAGGAACTTGGGGGAAGTGAGAAACATTGTCAGTGGTTCGTACATGTATAAAAGGAGGAAGCCAATATCATTTTAAAGTGATGGAAAACAGCAGCCAATGCATTAGGTGGATTTAATTAAGTACCTTTCAGTATCCAGCACTTAATTTGAAAATATATTTATTTTGTACACGTGAGCCTCTAAACTCGATGTAACAGTCTGGTTCCTTTATATTTGTAATTGGTTCTGTAAATGACCCATAACATTCAAATTGTCCTCATGGAACCCTCTCATCTCAAGAACCAAACAAATAATAGATATTGTCATTACATGGACTTACCCTTCAGTTTCCTCACCGTTAGCCATGACTTTATTTTTCAGACTGATCAAAGTACTGTAAAATCTCACTCCAAAAATCATTTTCGGTCTCAGTGAGTCATGGCATGAGACAGCCAATGGTGCCTAGCCTTGTACAAAGTTTCTACAGTAACCAGCTAGACCAAGAATCCCACCCAGTTACCTCTCAGTCTTAGGTCAGGGCCACTTCTGTACTGCCTGAATTTTCTCAATGTCAGGAGTGCACAAGGTTGTGTATTTGTTCTGGAAATGTTGACACTAGTGATTTGACTTTCTAGTTAAACTTCGATTAACTTGCTAAGGTGGTGTCATGTCCTTCAAGGGTCTCCTTGATCACCAAGCCTAAAGGAAAGTATATCATCCAGATATACAAACAGGGACCAGAAATCAAAGTTGTTAAAAGCTTTATCAATGAGATGCAAAAAGATTGCAAGGACATTAGAAATACTCAAGAATACTGTTCATGCTTTGTAAAGTCCCCTAGTGCCCATTAGAAATGTCATCTTTTCAGTATCTTGATCAGCAACAGGTTGCTAGTTATTACTGGTGCCAAAGTCAAGACTGAAGAAACATCCTGCATCTTTCAGAACTTGTAAAACTTCTTCAAATCATAGGTAGAGGGTAAGCCCCCTTAAGAATTGCTGTGTCTGGCAAACCACACAGATCCTCTTTTTACAACTTTTTTTCCTCATGAGTGCAGTGGGGGGAGTGGCATAGACTTGACAACTCTCAGATGATACTTTGCTCCAAAGACTTCAGCAGGCATCCCAGACTCCCTCCCACTGATGTGTTGGGATCAATGGTAAGGGATCTTTACTGGATGGTCATCTTTACTTACAATGGCCAATGTTATCATCATCTTTACTGAACATTGTCTGTACTTACATGAAGTAGAAATAAGCTGCTACCTCTAGGTCTCCCCTGACTTGCTAATGTCCACCTTAGAAATCAGGTTAGAGATGTCTTCTCTAATCAGTCCATGCTCCAGGGTAGCATTACGTTCCAGGACATCTCTGGTATTCTAGGTTGGGATTAAACATCTTTGTCATTGAAATTGGTAATCTGCATGGGTACCTTGTCCTTTTCTCTTAGTGATGAGGAACACTTCCAGGATTATATCAAGGGACAGCTCTGCGACATGATGTTGACATGAACCATTAAGAGCAGTGAAGGTGCAGGCAAGTAAAATAACAGTTCAATTCCGTGCCACTAGAACAGTTCCAAGGTCCTGTACATACCAATACACCTCCAGTGTGTAGAACAAGGTTAAACACTCTTGAGCCCCATGTGGACCTCAAACTGCAGTTCATAGCAGTCACCATGCATTATTTCCAAGAACATTCACATCTCTACCACGTTTGACCTTAACCACCATAGGTATTCACAACTTTCTTAATTCCATGGCTTATCGATTAGTTCATGAACCACCAGGTTATGAAAAGGGTTAATAAAGGCTGTCCAACCCTTGTGATGCAAACTTCTGGATGAGGGAATGGATGATTATTTCATAGGATGCTCTCAGAATAACTAGTAATGGTTGATACCTCCACTCTGGCAGTGAAGGAAGCTAATAGCATGCTGGCCTTCATAACAAGAGGAATTGAGTATAGAAGCAAAGAGGTCCTTCTGCAGCTGTTCAGGGCCCTGGTGACACTGCACCTGGAATATTGGGTGCAGTTTTGGTCTCCAAATTTGAGGAAAGACATTCTGGCTATTGAGGGAGTGCAGCGTAGGTTCACGAGGTCAATTCCCGGAATGGCAGGACTATCTTACGCTGAAAGATTGGAGTGACTGGGCTTGTATATGCTTGAGTTTAGAAGGCTGAGAGGGCATCTGATTGAGATGTATAAGATTATTAAAAGGATTGGACACTCTGGAGCCAGAAAACATGTTTCCGCTGATGGGTGAGTCCCGAACCAAAGGACACATTTTAAAAATAATGGGTAGGCCACTTAGAACAGAGTTGAGGAGAAACTTCTTCACCCAGAGAGTGGTGGGTGTATGGAATGCTCTGCCCCAGAAGGCTGTGGTGGCCAAGGCTCTGGATACTTTCAAGAAAGAGTTGGATAGAGCTCTTAAGGATAATGGAATCAAGGGTTATGGGGATAAGGCAAGAACAGGATACTGATTGTGGAGGATCAGCCATGATCATAATGAATAGTGGTGCTGGCTCGAAGGACAAAATGGCCTACTCCTGCACCTATTGTCATGTCAAGAATGGAAGAAGTTTCCACTTTGCAAGTCTCATGCTTACCAACAAAATGAGTCCCTATCACTCAACATCAGAGTGAGCATTCTCCTGAATGAACCTAGGTGACACTGCTTTTCTATCGATGGGAGGCACAACTAGTTTAACATCTAATGAGAAGGGAAAGCCAGGGAACATGTTCTGGATGGCTCTCTGTGCCTGACATCCATGGGCAATCTCCTTTAGATGCCCAGCCCTAACAGAATTATAACACCTCTTTGGATCGATTGCAATAGAGAAAGGTTACCTCCCTGACAACTTCCTGATCTTAGGAATCCAAACTCTCCCCAATGATTTGGATGATGTGATTGTTTGCTTTAAGGACAATTTTGGTTTGCCACTTTTAAGACTCCTCACCTATATACAGACATTCCCATTCCTCACTGCTTTAGCTGTCTGTACTGGAATGATTTGAAGGAGGGATCTAGGAGGACAATGTACTCAAACAACTTCACTAGCTCCAGGAATATGGTAACCAGGTCTTTTCCTTCAGCTTGCTTGTACTCAGAAAATCTCTGCTGCAGTTAGCTTTCCTAAATACCTTTGTCAGATATCCCTTTAAGGATGATGCCTATGAGCTCTTGTTGAGGGCCCTCGATGCCATAGCTGGTTATACATCCACAATTCTGCCTTCAGTCACTGGATTTTCAGGTGTTTCCGGTCTTTCCATGAATCAGTCCAGCTTCCTACATCTTGGCAGGTAGGCTACCTGACCAAGAGCTTCCTTCCTCCACAGCCTTCAGAGGACATACATGCAGAACCACTGCCTCAGTTTGGCCTAAAGGTCTGCTTTCCTCTGTTGAAGCCTAAGTGTGATACTTTGGTGCCTGCCCCATCCCTCATGCACATTGCCATTTGCAACTCCCCCACTATCCACTCAAGCTTTTAACTTCATCTGCCTTGACCTAATGCTTGTGCTGTAATAGACAGTCTGAAGATTGTGCAGCTGGGATTCTTCAGTCCATTGACATCAAGTATTTGCAAGTAGTAACAGGAAGGGAGGCTAAAACCAGGAAATCGGAGTACATACCCTGGTTTAAGCCTGTAATTGTACACCTTATTTTTAGGAATCCTTTGCCTCTCTTGTCTCTTTCGAACAAGACATCCTGTTTAGACTGACAAGGACGCTGCTTTCCTACAGGGATGATCTATTGTGACTATCCAGCTCCTTCGCTGACAGCTCTCCCTGACTGCCGCCTTCTGCACCCAATGAAGTTGTTGTGTTTCTGATTGAAAAGAAAATGAAGCCGGAAAACCAATCAGCAAATGCGTTCAGACGCACCGATAAGGAGAAGGGGAGTCGGTACGGTCACGCCCTGCAGCCCCATCGGACTGCACTCAGATTATTGAATGCAACAAGTCGGCGCTATCGCAGTGCAGTTCATCTCCCAATACCCGGAAGTCAGCGAAGTTAGACCCGGACATTACATTTCACCAAGCCCTGCAGAAAGCCAAGCAACCCTTTCACCGATACCCTGGACAGCACCTCTACTACCCTCTCACCTACTCTTAATCGTCCTTTACCTCCGCTCATCTCCCCCGGCTTTTCGCATTGGAAACACGGTTCAGTTCATCTCCACGGCGTTCCGACTGACTGAGAGTCGATCCGCCCCCACTCAGACACTGCGCTCGGAGACGCGCTGTTAACCAATCACAAAAAAAACAAAAGCGGAGGAGGAGCTGCAGGGACTGTGCTGGACAAAGGTTGGGGATGAGGCAGCAGCAGCAGCAGCTATTGGATAAGGTTACCAACAATGAGGAGATAATGGAAACACAAGTCGGATTCCACTGCTCGGATTGTACATTGTTTTAAAAAAGCGAAATTTACGAAATGTGTTGCAAATTAGTCAGCACCTGATTTAAAAAAAAAGATAAATTGTGATTTATTGCCTGATTTATTTGAGATCAGGTCACAAGAGTGTCGCTTTCCTCATGAGTTACAATAGTTGGACAAACTAGGGTTATTGCGTCTTAATTTTGCCAAAATGGGCGGAACATCGGGAATGAGAGCTATTCTGACTGGTAAATTGCTTTCCAGATAAGAGGGGTAACTTCGTTTCGCAGACGCTGGTTGTTTTTTGAGTATTTCCATCACTATCAGCTTATTTTATGTTTGACATTTATTTTGTTTTCTATTGTAATTGTAAGTACATCAAAGAGGCTATACTGTTAAAACCAATATGTTAACCTTCATTTGATCAGATCCATTCAATGCCTTAGTCGTGAAGATTTAACATCTAGGTTTAACAGTTTAGCCTCTTTGATGTCCTTACAATTACAATAGAAAAACAAAAAGAAAATAAATATTTATCAGTTATAAAATAAGCAGATCATGCTGGAAACACTCAGCAAAACAGCCAGCATCCGCTGAGCAAAGTTCCCTTCTTATTTTCGAAGCAAAATGTGATAGGAATCCTGAGGGACAGGATGTACATGTATTTGGAAAAGCAAGGACTGATTAGAGATAGTCAACATGGCTTGGTACATGGGAAATCGTGTCTCACAAACTTGATTGAGTTTTTTTTTGAAGAAGTAGCAAAGAAGATTGATGAGGGCAGAGCGGTAGACATGATATATATGGACTTCAGTAAGGTGTTTGACATGGTTCCCCATGGGAGACTGGTTAGCAAGATTAGATCTTCTTGGAATACAAGAAGAACTAGCCATTTGGATAAAGAACTGGCTCAAAGGTAGAACACAGAGGGTGGTGGTGGAGGGTTGTTTTTCAGACTGGAGGCCTGTGACCAGTGGAGTGCCTCAAGAATCACTGCTGGGTCCACTACTTTTCATCATTTATATAAATAATTTGGATGTGAGCATAAGAGATATAGTTAGTAAGTTTGCAGATAACATCAAAATTGGAGGTATAGTGGACAGCGAAGATGGTTACCTCAGATTACAACGGGATCTTGATCGGATGGGCCAATGGGCTGAGAAGTGGCAGTTGGAGTTTAATTTAGATAAATGTGAGGTGCTGCATTTTGGGAAAGCAAATCTTCATAGGACTTATACACTTAATAGTAAGCTCCGAGGAAGTATTGCTGAACAAAGAGACCTTGGAGTGCAGGTTCATAGCTCCTTGAAAATGGAGTCGCAGGTAGATAGGATAGTGAAGAATGTGTTTGGTCTGCTTTCCTTCATTGGTCAGAGTCTTAAGTACAGGAGTTGGGAGGTCATGTTGGGCTGTACAGGACATTGGTTAGGCCACTGTTGGAATATTGCATACAGTTCTATCAGAAAAATGTTGTGAAACTTGAAAGGGTTCAGAAAAGATTTACAAGGATGTTGCCAGGGTTCAAGGATTTGAGTGATAGGGAGAGGATGAACAGGCTGGGGCAGTTTTCCCTGGAGTGTCGGAGGCTGAGGGGTGACCTCATAGAGGTTTATAAAATCATGAGGGGCATGGACAGGATAAATAGACAAAGTCTCTCTTCCCTGAGCTGGGGGAGTCCAGAACTAGAGGGCATAGGTTTAGGGTGAGAGGGGAAAGATATAAAGGAGACCTAAGGGGCAACCTCTTCATGCAGAGGGTGGTATGTGTATGGAATGAGCTGCCAGAGGAAGTGGTGGAGGCTGATACAATTGCAACATTTGAAAGGCATCTGGATGGGCATATGAATAGGAAGGGTTTGGAGGGTTAGGGGCCGGGTGCTGGCAAGTGGGATTAGATTGGGTTGGGATATCTGGTCAGCATGGACGGGTTGGACCGCAGGATTTATTTCCATGCTGTACATCTCTATGACTCTACGATAGTATTGAAAAACATGAGAGACATGGACAGGGAGACACTCTTCCCATTTGGGAAAGTAACAAGAACAAGAGGGTCTGGGTTTAAAGGGATTGTCAAAAGGAGAATGAGAATGTGAGAAAAAGAAATGCAAAGCAAGTGATTAACATCTGAAATGCACTGCCTGAAAGTGTAGTGAAGGCAGATTCAACTCAGGCACTCAAAACAGTTAATAGAAAAGGAACAATATGCAGGATTACAGGGAGAAAGGAACAAAGTGGTTTGCTTATTTTAAGAACCAGTCAGACATGATGGGCCAAATAGCTTCCTTCTGCACTATTACAGTTCTGTTATTGTCTGATTTTTAAAATTTGAAAATGGGTTAAATATACCTTCCAATATACTGATTCTTCTCAGTCACTCATCCTCTGGATAAATGTCTTCCAGAAAAAAAGTTGCCCAGTGGCTCAGCATGATGGTGAATTTGTTTCCTTTTTTTGTCTGACACTTCAATCCTTGCCTCCAGATACCACGTAACAAGTAAAACAAGAACACAATGTTTTTGTATCAGTGTTACTCACGCACTGAACACAAAAGAAATACTGTATCTTTGTGACTTCCGGATTATGAAGGACATAATCTTCATACTGTCACTTAAATTGTTGTGCAATTAGGGCAGTCATCTCAGTACCTACCTTGTCAAGTACATGTCTCAAGAAAAAATGCAAGGTCTTGTCAGAAAGACAGGACTAGGAGAGATTTGTATTGTAGGCATTAAAATGTCAAATGACTCATTCAGCCCACCATCATGTCAAAATCCACCCCTGCCACACAGTACAATATTGTGACATTTCTCCCTTTCAATCTACCATCAGTGGCTTTGAAATCTAACATAGCAGTTGCACAGTTAGGATGATTGCTTTGTCACTCTACAAGGAAAATTCTTATTAACAGAGTTTGCAAGAGTTTCATTTGAGGCTAGTTATCCATGGAACTAGGTCAGTCTACAGATGCTGGAGATCAGTGTCGAGAGTGTGGTGCTGAAAAACCACAGCAGGTCAGGCAGCATCCGAGGAGCAGGAGGATCTAGACTGGGATGTCTTGTCAGCGTGGGCAAGGTGGACTGAGGGGTCTGTTTCTGTGCTGTAGGACTCTATATCTATATAGGTTGGGGTGTCATGTATTCTGTCTCTGTACAGCATGTGTTCATTTTTCAGCACCATTTAATGGGGTGGGGGAGAGTGTAATTGGAATGAGCAGACTAGAACAAGAGATTGATCTGGGTTGTGGAGGGAGAAGAATGTCGAAATGAACTCAATAGAAATTTATATCACATAAGGCAGAAACAACATGGTTTTTTGAAGCAGAAATGGTGTTCAACAAGTTTAACAGTTCTTAAAAGATAGAACTAGTAAGTGAATAAGGGACACCTGTAAATGTAATTACTTTCATGTAATGTGGAAGATAGCGATGTCGTGGTAATGTCATTGGTCCAGTGTCCAGAAGACGAAAATAAAGCTCTGGGTATACAGGTCCAAATCCCATCATGTCAGCCGGTGAATTTAAATTAAGTTAATAAAATGCAGAATTGGAAGCCAATTGTAGTAACAATGTGCATGAAACCATCATAAATTGTTGTAAAAACTGATATGGTTCACTAATGGCCTTTAGACTTTAAAGTGTAATACCTTTACCTTCTTGTCTGTATATTTCTTTAATTTGTTCATAAGATGTGAGTTTTGCTGGCTGAACCAGCATTTATGCTGTCTCCCTAACTGCCCAGATGACAGTTTGGAGTCAATCACTTTGAAGTGGGTCTGAAGTCACATGGAGGAGAAAGTGAGGACTGCAGATGCTGGAGATCAGAGTTGAGAGTGCAGTGCTGGAAAAGCACAGCTGGTCAGACAGCATCCGAGGAGCAGGAGAATAAACGTTTTGGGCATAAGCCCTTCATTAGGATATCACATGTAGGCCAGACCAGGAAAGGGTGGCAGATTTCCTTCCCTAAAACTCATTAGTGAACCAAATGGATCTTTGCAACAATCATTAGTGGTTATATGACCATCACTGGGTGAGCTTCTCATTCTAGATTTCAAATTAAATTCAGATTTCGTCATCGATCATGATGGAATTCGAACCCATGTCACCAGACCATAGGTTGGGTTTCTGGTTTACTAGTCCAGCCAGATTACCACTGCACCACCACTCTTCATTAGAGCTGTCCCTTATTTTTTAATCTTATAATGTGAGTCTGTATGTATTTTTGATATGTTTTTATTGTTTTCTTTTCCAGGGTAAATTATAATAAAACTCCTCTTCCTTTCAGTCAAGAAAATCTTGGATTGTCTCCTTCATTATTGATCTAGTTAACTAAATTTTAATTGAAGTCAGATAACTGTGTGCCAAAAAAGAAATAAAACTATTTGTTTCAGGGGGTTTAAAAAAAGGAGGAAGCAAAGAGATATGACCAGACTAATTGAATGGACAACAACATTACAGATGGTGTACAACATGGGACGTTGGATGTTATTCATTTTATTAATAAGAATGGAAAACCGGAATATTTATCAAAAGATTTGAAATTCTTGAATGTTGACATTTAGTGAGATGTGGGTGTACAGACATAAAGAACAGAAAAAGGGAGAAGTTCAGCTAGCAATTAGGAAGGCATGCTGACCTTTATGACAACAAGATTAGAATAAAAAATTAATAAAGTCATTCTGGGTTTTAGTGAGATGACAACTTGCATACTGTATGTAGTTTTGGTCTTCCTATTTTAGGATGGAAATATCTCTATTGGAGGCAGTACATTGACTGACAGTTTCACAAGATTGTTTTCTGGGATAAGATAGTCATTCTACGATGATAGGCTGTTTACCTTAAATTAGAGTTGAGAGAGTGAGAGATGATCTCATTGAAATTTAAGATTCTGAAGGAGCTTGTCAAGGTAGACACTGCAAGATTGTTTCCTGTGGGTGGGGAATCTTAAACTTTGGTGTCCGGCTTCAGCATAAAGGGTTGATCATTTAGGACAACTTTCTTCATTTAAAAGGTTGTGTATCTTTGGAATTCTCAATCCAAGGGGTTGTGCATGCTTCATCATTGAATATATTCCAGGCTGGTATGGATTTTGATCTCTCAGGAAATCCAGGGATAGGGAGGTTGGATAGAAAAGTCAAGGTGAGGCAGAAAATCAGTCATGGTAATATTGAAAAGTGGAGCAGGCTTGAGAGGTCATACTATCTACATCGGATCTACTTTGATCCTATCTATATGTGCGAAGCCCCTTAGAAGAAGTGATTTGCTACTTTTTACTAAAAGGCAGCTGTTTTAATATTGCTTTTCAAGTGTAACTCTGAGTGCTTGGTTTTCTTGGGTTGCTTGGAACTTACCAGTGAAAGGAAGATGAGAGAGCAGAAGGAGTTGAGGGAGCTGAACAAATGACCGGCAGAAATGTTCAAATCTTACATACATCTCCTTATGCAAATGAAAGGTGTTACCTCAGAGTACTTGTTCAGAGAACATGCTTTCACTGTACTGGAAGTGATTTAAAATATTTTGCAGGATTGGGCATCTGATCGATGCTTTCCATTTCCCAAATCCCAGTGCTACATGAGTGTTGCTTATGTGGCATTACCTCATACCTCAGATAAGGAGGTCTCATCCCAGAAAACAATCTTGTGAACCTATCAATGTACCACTTCCAACAGAAGCATTTCCTTCCTAAAATTTGGAAACCAAAACTGCACACAGTATACAAGTTGTTGTCTCTGTAAAACCCTATACAATTGCAGAATGACTTCATTAATCTTTTATTCTAATCTTCTTGTAATAAACATCACTATGACTTTAGCCTTCATAGTTGCTTGCTGAACCAGACTGTACTAGCTAAATGGATAGAGAACTGGCTGGGCAGCAGGAGACAGTCAGTAGCAGTGGAAGGGAGTTTCTCAAAATGGAGAACTGTGACCAGTGGCATTCCACAGGGATATATGCTAGGACCACTGTGATATACAAAAATGATCTGGAGGGCGGTATAGGTGGTCTGATTAGCAAGTTTGCAGATGACACTAAGATTGGTGGAGTAGTAGACAGTGAAGGAAACTATCTGAGAATGCAGCAGAATATGGGTAGACTGGAGAGTTGGGCAAAGAAATGGCAGATGGAGTTCAATCTGGGCAAATGCAAGGTGATGCATTTTGGAAGATCCAATTCTAGAGCGAACTATATGGTAAACGGTATAGCCCTGGGCAAAATTGATGTACAGAGGTATCTGGTTGTTAGGTCCATTGTATCCTGAAGGTGGCAACACAGGTCAATAGAGTGGTCAAGAAGGTTTACGGCATGCTTTCCTTCATTGGACAGGGTATTAAGTACAGGAGTTGGCAGGTCATGTTACAGTTGTATAGGACTTTGGTTCGGCCACATTTGGAATACTGTGTACCGTTTTGGTCTCCACATTACCAGAAAGATGTGGATGCTTCGGAGAGGGTACAGAGGAGGTTCACCAGGATGTTTTCTGGTATGGAGGGTGCTTGCTACGAGGAGAGGTTGAGTAGATTAGGATTATTTTCATTAAAAAGACAGAGGTTGAGGGGGGACCTGATCGAGGTTGACAAAATCATGAGAGGTATAGACAGACTGGTTGGCAAGAAGCTTTTTCCAGAATTGGGGGACTCAAGTTCAAGCTGAGAGGAGAAAGGTTTAAGGGAAATGTGTGTGGAAAGTTCTTTACGCAGAGAGTGGTGAGTACCTGGAATGTGTTGCCAGCGGAGGTGTAGAGGCAGGCACGGTAGTGTCATTGAAAGTGTATCTAGACAGATACATGAATGGGCAGGGAGCAGAGGGATACAGATCCTTGGGAAATAAACAACAAGTTTAGATAGAGGATCTGGATCGGCACAGGCTTGGAGGGCCGAAGGGCCTGTTCCTGTACTGTAGTTTTTCAAATTTTTTAATCAATATTCTGCTTTACCATTCTTATTAACAAAACAAATAACATCCAACATCCCCATATTGAACAACAACAGCACCAGAAGCAGCAACAGAAACCTTCTCCTCATCCACTTACCACCTCATAGATGGAAGGAATGAGCAGAGAAATGCAGCTCAATGGAAGCACTCCCCACAATACAGTGTTACTTGGAGAAAGTTGGCTTCCTGAACATATCCGATCTTCACTTGTCACATCAAGTGACCACTGACATCTGCAGCCTCTCAGAACAAGACCACTTGCTAAGTGGCCACCAGGCATTGCCGGTGGCCATTAACATCCTTAATATATTCAGCTCTGTTCCTTCCAAAGGGCTCCACAGTTTAATAACAGAGCACATAATCAGCTCCTCACAAACGCAAATAGGGCTCAATTCTATGCTTGTTAGGAAATATGTGCATATTTTGAAAATTATAATCTAGTCAAGCAGAAACAGCACGGTTTCACAAAAGTAAATCATTTCGGACTAATTTATGAGAATTTTTCATGGAAGTCTCAACCAGATTGGATAGAGTGAAACCAGTAGGTGTGTTGTACGTAGTCTTCCAGAAAGTGTCCGACAAGGTAGCTAACAAAAGGATAGGCCATGAAATTGAAACCTTTGGTGTGTGAGATTGTACATTGTCATGGATAAAGAATTGGCTAATGAGCAGGAAACAGCGAGTTGGGATAAAGCGTTCTTTTTTAGGTTGGCAACCTGTGACTAGTGGGGTTCCACAGGGATCAGTGTTGAGACCACAACTGTTTACAATATATATTATTGACTCAGAGGAAGGAAACAGATGTTTCCTTGCAGATGACACAGAAATAGGTGGAAAGGCTTGTTGTGAAGGAGATATAGGTTGTTATCCAAGAAGTACAGATTAAGTGGAGTGGTCGTGCTAAATTTCCCTATGGTGTGTAGGCTAGGTGGATTAGCCGGGTAAACATGGGGTTGTGAGATTGGAGCAGGGGAGTGCTGGGTCTGGGATGCTCTTTGGAGAGTTGATGCAGACACAATGGGCTGAATGACCTCTTTCCGCACTGTCAGGATTCTGTGTGATACAACTGATTTGATTTGACTTATTGTTGTGACATGTACTTAAGTACAGTGAAACGTTTAGTTTTGCAAGCATTTCAGGCAGATCATAGCAAGTAAGATCATATGGATCATAGGGTGCTTAAAAAGAGTAAGACATGCAAGGTTATGGCTGTACAGATATTTTTATAGGTTACCTGAGTGGGAACAATGCAAAGTCATTCATTTTGGATGGGATGACAAAAGAACAGTATTATTTAAACAGAAAAAAACTGGGGGTACTTGTGCACAAAACGCACAAAGCTAGGACACAGATACTGTGGATAATCAGGAAGGATAGGTCAAGAAGGTTGGAATATATGAAGAGCAAACTCTTACTGCAATAGAACATGATGCTGATGAGACCACATCTGGAGTACTATGAGCAGTTTTAGTCCCCTTATTTAAGGAGAGATTTCATTTAATTGGAGACAGTACAGAGAAGGTTCACTTGCATGGTACCCGGTACAGAGGAATTGGCTTATGAACAATAGCTGAACAGGTTGGAAGTTACTCACTGGAGTTTGGAAGAATGGGGTGATCTCATTGAAAGATATAGGATTCTTAAGAGGCTTGAGCTGAAAATGTGTTGCTGGAACAGCGCAGCAGGTCAGGCAGCATCCAGGGAACAGGAGAATCGACATTTCGGGCATAAGCCCTTCTTCAGGAATTCCTGAAGGTTCCTGAAGAAGGGCTTATGCCCGAAACATCGATTCTCCTGTTCCCTGGATGCTGCCTGACCTGCTGCGCTGTTCCAGCAACACATTTTCAGCTCTGATCTCCAGCATCTGCAGACCTCACTTTCTCCTCCTTCTTAAGAGGCTTGGCAGGGTAAATGCCAAGAGGATGCTTCTTCTCATGGGACAGTCTAGGACCAGAGGGCATAGTCTCAGAATAAAGGGGTGCCAATCTAAGACTAAGATGAGGAGAAATTTCTTCTCTCAGAAAGTTGAAAGCCTTTGGAATTCCTTACCACAGAGAGCTGTGGGAGAAAAATCTTTGTATATATTTCAGGCTGAGATAAATAGATTCTTGATCAGTAGAGGAATAAAGAATTATGGGGAAAATGCAGGAAAGTGGATGCAAGCAATGTCAGATCAGGCATGATCTTATTGAATGGCAGAGCAGGCTTGAGGGGCCAGATGGCCTCCTCCTGATCCTATTTCTAATGGTTACCTTGTGACAGATGGAGTCAATTCAGAACAAGTGGAAGTTTGGTTTTATAGCTGTGGCTGGTTTCCAGCGCTTCCAGGAGTCTTTAACTGCACACGTGTGATTATTAAATCTCTCACTCTGGTCAACTTCAAGGGCTTCCATTCTATCTCTGTGAAATTTGTTATAAGTACTTAAAGATCATTACACATTTTGTGTAATGTTCCAGGAACCATTACGCTGTTATCCTCTGCCAGGCAAACATCTTTGCACCATGAAACAGAATTAATGGCTAACATTTTGGAGACAAGGACAACTCACTGAAGACCTGACTGATTACACCTATTAGAACCTGAAAGTTATTCCTATAAGAGATGTAAGCAAAGCCACTTAACCATGAGAATTATCAAGCAAGCAATTAGTATGCTGAATTTGTACTTTAAATGCCTGGAGAGATTGGGGATATTCAATATGCACCTGTCTGGATTTCAGGAATGATAGTGGTGTGCTGTGCTTTATACAATATACAGAGAAACAAGGATTGGAGCTGCAGGAAGATGAAGGCCCCAATAACAGTGAAGAAAGAGAATCATGGTGTGGTGAAGGCAGCTGCAGCTGCATGTAACTATGTAGATGGCTTAATTCAGGCACAGTTTGATTCTGCAACCACATTCTGAACCCTGGACCTCCTGCCTCCAATTCCCCAACAAAACAGTCCGACAGTCAGCTCTGTCACAGACACCTATTATCTGACTTTAACTTCATTTATCACAACTTAAATGCCATTTGCCATGCATTAGGCAAAGAAGAGCAAAATCAGAGAACTCAAAAATTATTTTAACCTTGCAGGAAAATTGAACAGAAACTTAACAACCCAATTTCACATCAACCACTCATCTGCATAATCTTACACAAAACATTTTTCCTCTTCTTTAATCTACCATCCTACCTGGTGCAGAGTTGAATGCAGACTGCTCTGACTGCTGAGATACCTTTGGCTGCTATCATCTGGATTTTGGAACTCATCCTATACCACTTTATCACCTCCGGTTTTCTGAAGTGATGTGCCTCTCCATACAGTGTTTTGTTTCAGCCACAGGGAAGAAGGGACCCACAAGTGACAGTATTATGTTGAGTGGTTGGATGAATCCATTGTTGGAAAATCCATTGAGAGTTATTGTAGGGGAGAGAGATGACATTGAGTAGAGTCTTATGGGGTTGATGGGGATCTTGGCTTCCAGCTGGAGAGCCAGCAAGATTTCCCTGTTGCCTCTTTTTGAGAAAAAAAGATATGTTACACGGGCACTTAACAGGCCAGAGGTGGGCTTTCTCACAGGAGGAAAGATCTCAGAGACAGAACACTTTTCCCGTTCAGAGCTGCTGCCAACCAGATGCTGACAACTCTTTAGTACTCAGTCGCACTGTGGTGATTATGGCTGCTGCCAAAACGACACCAATTTGTGGCCTTGGATTAAGGAGGGACCCAGGCACTGGTGATTGTGCTTGCAGGCATGGCTTCACCTAGGTACCTGCTGAACAAATCAATTCTAAACAAGGACAGTAACAGAAATTATTTTTGTTAATTTATATGCTTCAGAAAAACCCATCCCTTCCCAAGAAAGTTCAAGGCTTTGGACTTGCCTCCTCCTACAGGTCAACTCACCCACTTAGTCCGCATCTACTGAATTCTGTGATATCCATCTATCAACATCTCCTGGAATATATCCAGCTGGCAACCCATCCACAAATCCCAATCTAGTGTGAGTAAAGCACATTGTGGTTTATTTAAAACATTTGTTCTATGTTCCATATATCACAAATCCAAATACAACAAAATACGCAGTAAAGTGACATCAGATTAATACGAAGCCAGAAAGACACATTAGATTACATTTCAAACCCCAGCTTCTCTCAATCATCTGATTACTAGTATCAAATGAGCCATTAAGGTCATTACTCAATTTGTTATTATAAGAAAGTAACCACACAGGATGCCAGATCCTGGATATGAATGTATTAACACACCTTCCTTGAACTTCTCAACCTTGCCTTAGGACTGCTCGTAAAACCTTCTTCAGCAAAGTTGAACATTGTTTTAACTCTCTGTGTGTTGACCCCACAAACAGCCCAAGACATTGAGGTAGTGTGTGCTATGAACACATTTCCACAATGTGCAGGAATACACTGAAGGCAGAGTTAGATTACATCAAGGTGTACTTCAATGTGCCATAGAATCATAGGGGGCCAGAGCACAGAAAAAAGCCTTCAGTACTTTAAGTCTGCACCAGTCAACAAAATATCACTCAACTATTCTAAACCCATTTTTCAAAGCCTTAGCCTTGTGTGCCTTGGCATCGTAAGTGTATATCTAAATAATTCTTAAATCAGGGTGGCATGGTGGCTCAGTGGTTAGCACTGCTGCCTCACAGCACCGGGTTCGATTCCAGCCTTGGGCGACTGTGTGGAGTTTGCACGTTCTCCCCATGTCTGTGTGGGTTTTCTCTGGGTGTTCCGGTTTCCTCCCACAATCCAAAGATGTGCAGGTCAGGTGAATTGGCTATGCTAAATTGCCCATAGTGTTTGGTGCATTAGTCAGAGGGAAATGGGTTTGGGTGGGTTACTCTTCGGAGGGTCGGTGTAGCCTGTCTCAACACTGTAGGGATTCTAATCTTATGAGGGATTCTGCCTCTGTCATTCTCACAGGCAGTGAGTTCCAGATTCCCACCAACCTCTGGGTGAAAAAAAGATTTTCCTCGCATCCCCTCTAAACCTCCTGCCTCTTGCATTAAATCCATACCATTTGTCATTGTGCCCTCCACCAAGAAGAAATGTTTCTTCCTATCTATGCCCCTCATAATATTATACATCCCAGTCATACCCCCCTCACTCACCCCTACTGCAAGGAAAACAGCCCCAGTCTATCCAACCTCTCTGCATAACTAAAACTCTCAGCACAGGTAAACTCCTGGTAAAGCTCTTCTGCACCATATCCAGTGCAATCCCATCCCTCCTTTAATTTGGAGTTGTGGTCTAATCAATGTTTTATACAGTTCCAGCATAACTTCCCTGCTCTTAAACTTTATGCCTCAGCTAATAAATGCAAGTATCCATATACCTTAATTATTTGAATACCTAGATTAGAGTGGTGCTGGAAAAGCACAGCCGGTCAGGCAGCATCCAAGAAGGAGGAAAATCGACGTTTCGGGCAAAAGCCCTTCATCAGGAATTATGCCAGTTTTCATTCCTGATGAAGGGCTTTTGCCCGAAACGTCAATTTTCCTGCTCTTCAGATGCTGCCCTTTTCCAGCACCACTCTAATCTAGACTCTGATTTCCAGTATCTGCAGTCCTCACGTTTGCCTACTTTAATACCTATCCTGCTATTAAAGGACAGTATACATTCATATTAAGTTCTCTTGATCCTCAGTGCTTCCCAGGGTCCTACAGTTCATCATGTTTTCCCTTGGTGTGATTATCCTTCCCAGGTGCAACACCTCACATGTATCTAAACTGAATTCCATTTGTAACTGATCAGATCATTTGGCAATCCTATCTATATACCCCTGTGATCTAAGATGATCCTCCTCACTATTTATCACTTCAGCAGTTTAATATCATCTGTGAACATACTGACATACTCTCCAAAAATTAAACCTAAATTATTTAGATATACCACAAACAGGAAGTGCCTCAACACTAATCTCTGCAGAACTCCTGAACAATGGCACAAAAGTATCACAAAAGCATCACATCACAAAAGCATCCTTCAAATATCCCTCTCTACTTGCTGCCACTCAGTCAAATCTAGATCCAATTTCCTTGGATTCCATGGGTGTTACCTTTTGCTGTAAATCACTTATGCTGGACCTTATCAAAAGCCTTGCTGAAGTCCATGTCAAAATACATCAAATTCATTGCTATCATCTAGACACCTGTGTAACTCTGAAAAATTCAATCAACTTAGCCAGACACGGCCTCCCCTTAACAAAGCCATGTTCATTTTCTTGACTAATCCTTATCTTTCCAGTACAGATTAATACAGTCCCTCAGAATTGCTTCCAATAGTTTCCAGAAGTAAGATAAAACTGTCTGTACAATTATTTGATTTATGATGCAATAAGTGGGAGTTTATGAACAACATCTTGCAAAAGAACTGCTTTAAACACTGCTCAAAAATTGCCTGCAGTTGCTGAAGCTGCTTATAAATTTGGACAATAATACTAACACAGCCAGCTGGTGGCGATATTATCATTCATTGAGCTCTACTGAAAACACTGGTAACAACTTTGTCAAGATGACGAGGCTGGTGACAATGTGACCAGAGACCAGGAGTTATTGATGGATCCCAGATAATGTTTTTCACAGCTCAACTAGGATCCCTCTTTATTTGCAATGTATTGATGAGGATCCTAGTTGAGCTGTGAAAAACATTATCTGTATTTTGCTAATGTCAGACGTAAAATAAATTAATGCACCTGTATTATGTAAGCGTACACTTAAAGCATATTCAGAACTCTGCAATTTACTGTATAATAATTCATTGCCCTAATCAGAGCTTTTATCTTTGACTGCTTATGATGCCTCTGCTGCATATGACTCATATGGTGAAAAAGTCACGACACCTTATGATACCTCCCAAATTTTATGCAATGTATATTTACAAACTAGTTACTGAAATACAATTATGTAATGGAGACTTGCCAAATACAAGTTAAATGGAACTATATTCTGAATAACTATCTATGATTTATCCGGCATCAGGGCAAGAAACATATAACAACATGACTTAAATTTATGTAGTGTCTTTAGGCACTTTGGAGGAGGATTATCAAACAAGATTTGACACTGAGCCACATTAGAGGAATCAGGACGGAAAGCTTGATAAAGCTATGAAAAGTGATAAAAAGCTTGGTCTTGGTCAAAAAGCTTAGGAAATTACTTAAATGAAGAGAGAGAAGCAAAGATGAGGAGAGGTTTGGGACATTTGTTAACTGTCAATTCTTCAGAAGTCTGTGTTTTGTCTATAGCTTAGTGTTCCATCAGGAAAATAAAACTCAAAGCCAAAATACCTCTTTCCAATTCATTAGTATGTCTGGATGGACTTGTGCCTGACTCAGGTAGATCATTTGACAGAAGATTATATTCTACTTTGCTGTGATATAATGAAAAATACAATCCTACATACATTTCAGAGTTGCACATGGATTTCCTAATTATGTCACCTAAATATTGCTTCATTACCTGAAATTTTAAAAATCAAACAGTGTGTATAAGAACACATAAATCATTGTCTCTGACGAAAAATAAGAGTTTGGTTCAGGTATACACTTTTATTAGAATTAAGATCTGAATTTTGGTGTTTAATCATTGAAACCGTACATTTGCTGATGAGATTTCAGTTGCAATTTATTATTTTGTTATTCCATAATCCAGGCCATTATATAGTGCATAAATTTTGACATCCAAAGATAATTTAATCATGAAAAATCAGTTGATTTTCTTTTTACAAAGAGAAAATAGTAAAACATTTATATTACAGGGACATGGAATGTGAGAAACGAAGCTCACTGTTCAATAATTTCAGTCCGAGCCAAATTCAGAAGCAGTCTGTATTCATACATTCTTGCAAGTCCGAGTGACCACAAAGTAGGCACCACGATCAGGAGGTTACATTACAATTTATACAGTTCAGTTGAGTCTCTTGGTACTCCCCTTTTACTTCATATATGACAGTCGTATTGCTCTGTGCAGCTGCTAATCTAATCGGTTTACCAATCTGTCTGTGGCCTGTTGTTGGCGTGCAACCCTCCCCTTGATAACTGGGTCTTATTTGGTTATCTTGTTCATACTAATTCCCTATGTGCGTGACAATTGCAATTGTCATGTCAATACATCTGTTTCTACCAGTCGACCACCTCCCTTTTCGGTTAGTTATTTCTTGGTATACACCCACTGATTCCACCTTGCGATTTTTGCAGAAGCAAGATACAGCTACTTGTAGCTGTTTGTGCAAGCATATCTAACTTAACATACACCCCCCCCTCATGACTCAGCCTTGTGATTTTTGCAGAAACGACAACATTTACAAGCGCCTCTCAGATGGAATAATACAGTGATTGTGTTTACAAAACCTTAACCCTTTGTTTTATGATGGTGAAGATTTAGAGATGAGTGAAAATGAACTGATTGACCATCCTTTTCTTTTTCATCTTATAAGTTTTGGGGGAAAAAATCATCCCAATCTTCAAGACTAAACATCTGAACAGAGCTGCTTCAGGGTGAGACCTAATATTTGGTTCTTCTCCGAGTTTCAGCAGCAATGTCTCTTTTATCAATGTAACCTACTGGCATTCCAATAGACTGCATCTTATTAACTGCAGGAGACCCTTGGTTAAACCAGGAAGTGCTTTTCTTCAAATACACTCAACCATGCAAACTCTGTAGTGTCCCACACTTAAAGAGGATGGTGGCAGTAATCTTCATCATGAACTGCAGCTCACATAAAATAAGGAATGGGAATTCCTCTACAGCAATTATTACCATTCAGCATGTAGACCATTTTATGCCTTTTTATATACACAATGTATTAATCTTCATTGGAAGATTGGCTAGAATTATGCAAATTAACTATTTTAGCAAGTGCAAATATACCTTTTGATCTTTGTTATTCAGTCAAAATCAAATTGCAATCTCAGAACGGAAGCAAAATTTCATAACGAAACATCAGAATAAGAGTCTTTTTGCATTTTGTTATCTACATAAATCTTGTTTGTCTGACAGTGATGTTAGGGATCAAAAATGGATGCATATAAAGAGCTGTTTAAGTCAACAGAATATGCTTACATACAATACTCTGTAGATCAAGAAGAATTTGCCTGATCAGGAGAACAGCTGTGGCTAGCTCAGTAGTTTTCAAATCAATCTTTTGCTAATTTCATTAATGGTTATCTCTGTTCAAGGACACAATACTGCAAATTCTGTATTCCTCTGTTGTCTGAAGTTTGCTACAAAAAAGCCGCTTTTTTCTTCAGCAATGAGCATCTGTTTACATTTATTCCCTTATTATTTCAACTAGGTTAGCAATTTTCCCACAAAGAATACCTGTTTCGCATTTCAGCTTTGCGTAATTACTTTACACAGAACCCAATTATGAATGCTGATATCAATATTATTAAAGTAAACTCTGAATTAAGTGTTTCGGTTGCATGAGCCTAACCTCATTACAAACACCGGTGCCTGCAGATGTACAGCTCATTCCCAGGTCAGAAGTGCAGTAGAAACTATCTTGGGTGGGTGTGTTCAATAATGTAACTGTGTAGTTGTCCATTTACTAAAAGCTCACAAATTGATGTCTGGTGAGTAGAATAAGAATGTTTTTTTACCAATATCGGAAGTATCACCGAGAAGCATTATTGTGTATGCACGCAGGTTTAAAATTCTATTTGGTGTATCTTAAATATTATTAAATGTTTTGTCCATAGCATTTAATGCATAGGTGTTCTACTCATGTATAATGTAAGTTAGGGCTGACAACAGAACAGGAAAATATTATAACAGTTGACAATAGTGTTAGAAAGCTGAGATTGTCTTGTCCAGATAAATACAGATTAGGAAGGTCCAACAATAGCTATACAGACTACAGCAATGGAGGTTCATCATCCTCAAAACTGGATTGTCCAGTGCCTCCTTTTCAAGTGTGAATGAGCTCCAAAGATTCTATCTGATAAGGAAATAAGTCACTTACGTTGGTCAGGTATCCTCAGTTCACTAAGGATGCTATACTGGTTCTAGTTACCTTTCATTATTCTGCCCCAGCATTTATTTCAATGGTGTAGACACTGTCAAGGTTTTTGTGATTCTTAACAGGTAACACCAGGAATACTTCCCAGTTTACAGTTCACTGTTGCCTAATGGAAATAGCCGAGACTTTATGGCCTGGAAATTTGTTCCTGAGGTGGATGTGTGGAACTGGAAAATCTGTCAGTTCACTGCACCCGTTCCCTACTGTGAAAAGTGCCCTGCATAATAGAAGATTCATTCAGGGGATTGGGATGTGTAGTGGCTCAGAGAGGGAAGCAGGTGCAGGAGTTGGTCCCACAACCCCAGATACAAATCCAATGTGGTTACAGTGGGTACTAAGAGTGGAGGAAGGCTAATTATAAAGCCTCAGTTCGCTAGACTTCAACTCAGTTGTTAAATATTAAACCTATTAAACACTCCACCCCTTGACCTGTTCCCCGTGCTCATATGTGTCATCTCATGTCAACCCATACATAACCATCCTATGATCCCTTCTGCCCTTATGTCAACTTATGCTAACTGAAGCCAACCCATGTCCTGCATCACCTTTGTGACCCTGTGTAGCACTGAGGGGCTGAATCAGTTCCAGTTAGTTAAAGATTAAATTTTCAGTAAAAGTCAATGGAACATAGCTGAAGAACAACAGAAGTACAGAGGCAGGATAAAGGATGGGAACACACAATCAGTAAAGAAGGCCTTGGGTGAAGTATAAACAATATCTGTTGTATGTGACAACAGGATATCTGGTCAACATACAGTGAGAATTTATCAGATAAGAACTGAATATGTGACCTGCTGTGTATAAAACCAGGAAATGTGTGGAGTGTCTATACCATTGAAATAAATGCTGGGGCATAATAATGAAAGGTAACTAGAACCAGTATAGCATGGGATGTAGAGTTAGGACTTATACTGATAGGATTGACTGTCCTTGCAGTCGCTGGAATAAAACAATCATTGCCTGCACTAAAGTCGCCTGCAGTTTATCGAGTTGAATGACAACAGTATCTGGTGTAGTCAGCAGCACCTTGTATCATGTCTTTGCGATCGGTGTTGAATTGGGATGAATGTGATGGGGTTAGGGTTTACCACCGAATTTACCACCCATCATTAGGTCAGACAGCTGCACTGGATTGACATAGGTGAAATCTAAACAGCCTGAAAGAGGACTCAGGGTAGGAGGTACCAGGAGAGGTGATAGAACAGTGCTGATGGGACTGCAAGTGAGATCCGTGTAGACAGATCAAATCCTTTAGCAACCACAAGCAGAACAGATGAGCCAAAAAACATGCTATTTAGAAACTAAGATCATGCGGGGTGGTTGAGTGTCTGAAGAAACGACATAAAGAATGTTTCAGGAGAGAAGACAGAAAGCGAAGTTTAAAATAGAATGCACGAAAGAGAAGTAACATAAGGCAATATGCCTCTTTTGGAGTGTACACAAGACATAAGGCATCCCTTTGCTTTCTTTGTTTCCCTTTTTGGAAGGGAGTCAACATAAAAAACATCAAGGACAAAGGGTGTAAAAACATGAATGGATACAGATAATCACACTCGTAAGTTTTTTCTGTGTAAATAATAATCCTAAAAAAAGAGAAAACCTAAAATGAAAATAAACCTGTGAATTCAACATTATTTGAATTTGAAAGCATTTTGAGATTTTAAATGTCTAAAAGAATTTAGGAAGGTACTTTTTGAAAACAGATATCTAAATGTAAGGAATGAGCATGCAGGAGATGTTCATGCCTATAATCAATAGAAATGTTTAATTTCTGTTTTAAGAAAATTGTAAGAATGTTTTTTGAAGAGCAAAAGTTCGCTAAGATTCATGAACGCAACAGAATGACAATGAGATCTCTGAGGAGTTAAAAACAGTGAATATATTTTGTTTTGTGAACTTGGAATAATTTATCATGGTGTAACTGGATTGAATATGTCAAGTTAGTATTTACGTAGGTTATGTAGGTTAAAGTAAAATGCAAGGGAAACGAGTAGAAACAGGATAGAGTTTGGATTGGATCAATTAAAAGTTTGGGAACTATAAGACGAAGAGTAAGGAATATCTTTTTGGAGACAGTTTGAAGAAAAGAGAACTGTAGGATCTTGTAAGTCCTTTTGATTTGGTATCAAGCAATCAATGCTTGGTAATTAAAACATTTATTCTGAAATATTAGCAATCAGGAATGCGCAATACATTTGTAAGAGATAAAGTTATTCAGTAATTTGTAGATAGACAATATCATCACAGACAGACAGTGACCATCCATAGCTTCAGGTGTGGTGGAGAGAAGAAATAGAACATGGAAAATAAATTGAAATGATACATACAGATTACTACACTCAATGTGCTACTGCATTCAACAGGCCAACTTTTACACCTACCACCTGAGGTATTTCAGATTTTTGGTAGCTTGGAGTTGGGAGAAGTACATCAGTTCAGAAGGCGGTGTACATACCGCAAGACACAGTAAGTAAGAAATTAGTAGAAGCTGTTAAACTATCAATAAAGGCAGCAATAATAAAGGT
The DNA here is from genome assembly GCF_004010195.1 of Chiloscyllium plagiosum. NCBI lineage: Eukaryota > Metazoa > Chordata > Chondrichthyes > Orectolobiformes > Hemiscylliidae > Chiloscyllium > Chiloscyllium plagiosum. The sequence goes on from NC_057735.1 coordinate 28,168,893, forward strand.
TAAGACATATGGAAGGGAACAAACCTCATTGATGTAAGTAACTAAAGGCTGATGAGCCAGCTAATGAGGCAGCTGTAACTAGACCCAAACACCAGGTGGCAGCAGCAGCAGCAATTGTGTCAGAGTAAGTGAACATGGTGGACATAAAGGAGGTAAAGGGAAGAACTGGAGGTAGTAATTGATACCAATAGCAACTAGTAGAAAAAGAAAAGGGTGAAAACACCATACTGCATTCAGCATAACATCATTAAAATACACCATGGAAATGCACACCATAGGAGGAAAGCCATGTTGGGGAGGATGAGCAGATGCTGGTGGTGGCAGGGAATGGGAAGAGATCTAGCTAATGATACTTGGTTTGTTCCAAACATTACGCAGAAGACCAGTCAAAGTCTACATGTCACACCAGTCCTGAATCAAGGGGCCAAGAGAATGATTACAAACAGATTTTACAGGATCCCTCCCAAAGAATCAAGGAATGAATTATTATTTTGTGAGTATTGACCAATGTTTTGATTTGATTTTTGATTTGATTTGTTATTGTCACATGTACCTAGGTACAATGAAAAGTTTTGTTTTGCATGCAATACAGGCAGATCGTACCATACAAAATACATTAGGGTAATAGAACAGAGTGAGGAATCCAATGTTTTGGCTGCAGAGAAGGTGCATAACGAACGAGATTAAATTTAAAATTTGAGGGGCCCATTCATAAGTCTAATAACAGTGGTGAAGAAGCTGGTCTTGAATCTTTTGGTACATGTGTTTAAGCTTTTGAATCTTCCACCCAATGGAAGAGGTAGGAAGAGGGTATAACTGAGGTGGGAAGGGTCGTTGATTATGTTGTCTGCCTTCTCAAAGCAGTGAAGTGTAGTGTCAATGGATGGAAGGCTGGTGGGTAGAAGCCTAACCTGCACAAGACTGTTCAATCACAATTGTTGTTCAAGTAATGGTAGTACAGGTAATCCTGAGTTATGAAATACCATTGCAGGTGGATACTGATCCGGGAACACATTTTACAGGGCACGAGATAAGGAAGTTTGAAAATTCCTGGTTATTGCACAACATTTCATGGCTTATCTCACGCATAGAACTCAGGCATTGCAAAGTAAATGAATAGGACACTAGAGAGGACTGGCTAAAGAAATCCAGAGACATGGCAGAGGAAGACAGATCTATTGTCAAGAATTCTATCGGGGGTCAGGGCAACACCCAGTAAAATCAACTGCCATTATCTCCATATGAGCTAATGACAGGAAGAGAGATGAGATTGCCAGGGATGTTGTAACTGGTAGTGAGCAAATGGATCCTTTGAAAGAGAAAGTTAAACAGTTTATAATAAATCTGTGCAAGCAGCTGCATGGACTGAAGCAGGAAGTTAGGATTCCACAGCTGATCCATGAGATGGAAGTAGATGTAGGAACAGGCAAGGCTGAGTACCCAGTACACAGATAAGGTAGTGGTAAAAATAACACTGGATTAGATTAGATTAGATTAGATTAGATTACTTACAGTGTGGAAACAGGCCCTTCGGCCCAACAAGTCCACACCGACCCGCCGAAGCGCAACCCACCCATATCCCTACATTTACCCCTCACCTAACACTAGGGGCAATTTAGCATGGCCAATTTACCTGACCTGCACATCTTTGGACTGTGGGAGGAAACCGGAGCACCCGGAGGAAACCCACGCAGACACGGGGAGAACGTGCAAACTCCACACAGTCAGTCGCCTGAGGGGGGAATAGGATTTGCTTCAAAACAGATAGGACCTGTAGGAATGATCAGGATTAGTGAGATCTGTGCAGGCATGAAAGAAAAAGGTCATTGGAAGCATTGGTCACTGTTAATGACCAGGACCAACTGGGATGACAAGGAGGTCATTTGCTTACAGTCTGCAGCATGTAACTAGCAGGCAATGGAGCATTTTGGGGGCATGAGATGTTTGACTGGGAACCGTTGCAAAATAGATGGGGGATGGGGTTTGTCCACCATTCTTTGGGAGACAAGAGCTCTCAGGGGTAAAATTGGCCCCATTCCAGCCACCAACTAGTGACATAGCAGACAATTGCTACCAAGAAGCTTCAACATTAGGGGGCCTACTGTGGCATTGATGGACCTGACCAACTTGCACCATGGTTAAGTGAATAGTCATGTTGGGCCCCGGAAAGCTCTACAGAAACTGAGTTTTACAGGAACTGTCTTTGGGCAATATCTCACTGGCAGTTTAAAGCACTTTAGATTTCCTCTGGTACAACCATCAACTTTTTTCTATAAGCTGGAAGCTGTAAATTTGCCTCTGCAGCAGAGTTAGGTTGTGAGCCCCTCTATGAAAATTTAAGTCCTAGACATCCTATCTTTCTGCCTGACGTTAGGCATACGACTTTAGTGAATTACCACATGAGAAAGCTCTCTATTCCTCCCTCAATATTACACATTGAACCAGTTTTGTAGCTAGTGCTTGCACACTTCAGGCAAGTAGTGCTGCAATCAGCATGTGTGCCACCTAGCTCTTTCTGGGTCAGGGTCCTCTACTTCTACACTTTAAATGGAAGGGTCTGATTGTGGTCAGTTTTAGTGTCAAAGATAAGCAAAGGGAGAAATGCATGAAAGCAGCTGCAATTATGGCCCGTTTAATGGATTGGGTGAAGCAGGAGTGAGCAGGGCAAAAGTGGGTAAAATATAAAGAAACTTATAAACTGGCTTCTCCAACCCGTCCTGTCACCATGACCATATCCACTCCCCACATTCTTGAGAACCTCCTCCTCAACTGAAGATACATTGTTGTCTCTCAGGCTCCATTTCTTTTCCCGTAATGTGCACCAGTTTCTCCTGGAAAAAAGAAAAGGTGAGTAGATTATCTTAAGTTAAAAAAATAAATTCACGTCCCTATAAAAATTCCAATTTTGCACAGCAGTTCTAGGGGAATAAAAGCCACAATGGATATTTGATAATGTGGCTTGTTGTGACTGCAGATGCATTGTATCTTGTGATTCTAAAGGTAGCCATGGCAATACAAGTCATGAATGCTGCAGCTGTCCTCATTATTATGCTCATTATTGAAACTCATTAATGCGTATATTGTATTGCCAGTTTTATAGTAATTAATGGGATAGAAAATAATGAAAAAAGCAAATTAGATAGAAATTGCTTTAAGGAATACAAAAGCAAAACAATAAATGTTAACAATTATTGCAAAAGGTGTGTAAGATAAAAAAAAGCATTTTGTTGAATGCACTGACTTTCCACTTCAATTTTCAGAAGAAATTATTTTAAGAAGTAGCTTAGGCTTTGTTTTTCTGTTGAGTATTAAAGTGTCACAAAATGCATCCATTTTTCACAATTCAGTCTCTCATTTTTAGTGTGGTGTTGTGCAAACTGACTTTCAGTTGGTGGTGCAGTTTGTTGAAAATTTTATAGTTTGACCAGTCCAAAGAACATTCATTACTCAAAAGGATAAATAATTTATTATACATTAGAAGTCAGCACTGGAGAGATTCTGTGAAATGAGCAGCCTGAATGATTTCCCAGAGGAACTGTGCAGCTTTCTAGGAAAACCAGCTTTGATATGCAAAGCACACATTGAACTATAGCTCTGGCAATTAAAGCTTTAGATGGAACAGATGGTTTGTTGTTAGAACTTCAGAGCACTTCTGAGAAAATGTTATTATAACAGTAGCATGAGAATTGGTTACAAGATGTTTCTCTTCACTTTCATGTGATGTATTGTAAATTGTAATGAGAAATGAATTCTGGGACTAAATTTGGTATTGAGAAAAATATTTTACATTTTATAAGTAGTGTGTGTTTATTGTGTCACGGCGTTGTTTTTTAAATGCTGGAACTGGAAATGGCACAATTACATGATGATTGCATTCCTCCTTTAACAAATGCCCATATGTCATTTTAATTACTGACTCAATTAATGAAATTACATTCTTGGAAACCATTCATTCTAAGCCAAGATTCCTACATTTCAGTTACTAGAGTCATTCATTATGACAAATAACAGGCTTTCTTACATGCATCATTAAAATATTGATTTCACTTCGACTTCTTTTACAAATGTAAAATTATTCCTTTTGAGCAGGCTATTTGTCTTACCAAAGTGTCTTTCCCCACTGTGCAAAGTCAGAGATATTCCATATTACAGCCATCAGTTATTAATTCCACTGTGATGTTTATAATAATAACATTGTGTAGATAAAATATAAGTGGGTCTAAAGAAGGGACAAAACAATGTCGTTTGTGTCACTATTTTGTCATCAACCACAAGTTCACATGCATAAAAAATTAAAGTAGTATCAAAACTGTACATTAGAAACATCCCAGGACCAATCTTATAATTATACAGTGATTTGATGTTGAATAACATTGTGTGATATAGTGAAGACTCGACAGCCATTGCGTGCCATTGTTTTGTGTGAAATCAGCTTGATGTGCCAGTTGTGGCTCCCGTCTCTGAGTCAGCAGTTCATGTCTTCAATCCTAATCCAGAGAATGGAATACAAAATCTAGCCTGACACTTGCTGCAATAGCGTAAAGGTACAGTGTCATCTTTATATAAAAGTCCCTTCTGCCCTCTTGGATGGATATGAAAGACCCCATGAGGTAATCAAAGACCAAAGAAGTTATTGCTGATGACCTGACTGATGGTTATACCTCAACTATTTAGTGAAAATAGATTATCTTGGCCTTAGCACATTGAATTCTTTAAGTCTACTTTCAACAAAGTCCACAGCACAGAGCTCTCCAGTCAAAATTACTAAATCACCTTTTGTTATAACAATTACAATGCAAAACCTTAACAGCATAATTTCCTGAAGCTTGTTGTGCCCTTCCCACTGTGAGTGCAATGATCAGATGGTATTCAAATCACAGTCAGTAGCTAGCTCTCTCTCCCTGTCTCTGTGCAGTTATCTCTTACATGGTAGACAGCCCTTTTGCACCAAATCTACAGATTGCTTCACAGCTATGCCTCGTCTTACTTCTGTAAGTTCTCCAATCTTGCATATCTGATTTCAAATTTCCTTTTCTGTTCCACATTCTGGTCGCTGAACCTTAAACCATTTTGTACTCACACTGGTGCACCTTGCTTAAACTGTTCTCTCTACCTTCAGATCTTTCGGAACTTATAATGAGAATATCTGGTCGGTATGGACAAGTTGGACCAAAGAGTCTGTTTTCATGCTGTACATTTCTATGATTCTATGACTCTATGGTGATCATACAGCCATTGTTGAATGTTGTAAATACCCATCTGGTTTACTAATGTCCTTTTGGGAAATGTGTTGTCCTTACCTGATCTGCTCTGATTGTGACTCCAGACCAACAGCAATATGTTTGGCTTCCCCGCAAAAAGGCCTAGAAACCCAATCACATTCAGGGCAACTAGGGAAGAGCAACAAATGCTGGCTTTGCCAGTAAAGCCCACATGTCAATTAAGAATAAATAGATGCAGGTCCTCATTTGCAATTTCTGAAGTATCAAGGTTTCTTTGATCTTGTTAATGTAACATCAGGGAAGCACTCAGAATGGGTAAATGCACCTTTACAATGGGACAAGGCAGCTCAAGCCTATAGAGTCATAGAGTCATAGAGATGTACAGCATGGAAACAGACCCTTCGGTCCAACCTGTCCATGCCGACCAGATATCCCAACCCAATCTAGTCCCACCTGCCAGCACCTGGCCCATATTGCTCCAAACCCTTCCTATTCATATACCCATCCAAATGCCTCTTAAGTGTTGCAATTGTACCAGCCTCCACCACATCCTCTGGCAGCTCATTCCATACATGTACCACCCTCTGCGTGAAGAGGTTGCCTCTTAGGACTCTTCTATATCTTTCCCCTCTCACCCTCAACCTATGCCCTCTGGTTCTGGACTCTCCGACCCCAGGGAAAAGACTTTGTCTATTTATCCTGTCCATGCCCCTCATAATTTTGTAAACCTCTATAAGGTCACCCCTCAGCCTCCGACGCTCCAGGGAAAACAACCCCAGCCTGTTCAGCCTCTCCGTATAGCTCAAATCCTCCAACGCTGGCCACGTCCGTGTAAATCTTTTCTGAACCCTTTCAAGTTTCACAACATCTTTCTGATAGGAAGGAGACCAAAATTGCACACAATATTCCAACAGTAGCATAACCAATGCCCTGTACAGCCGCAACATGACCTCCCAACCCCTGTACGCAATACTCTGACCAATAAAGGAAAGCATACCAAACGCCTTCTTCACTATCCTATCTACCTGCGACTCCACTTTCAAGGAGCTATGAACCTGCATTCCAATGTCCCTTTGTTCAGCAACACTCCCTAGGACTTTACAGTAAGTGTATAGGTCCTGCTAAGATTTGCTTTCCCAAAATGCAGCACCTCGCAGTTATCTGAATTAAACTCCATCTGCCACTTCTCAGCCTATTGGCCCATCTGGTCCAGATCCTGTTGTAATCTGAGGTAACCCTCTTCGCTGTCCACTACACCTCCAGTTTTGGTGTCATCTGCAAACTTACTAACTGTACCTCTTATGCTCGCATCCAAATCATTTTTGTAAATGACAAAAAGTAGAGGGCCCAGCACTGATCCTTGTAGAGATTTGCACATGGTTCCAGTCTGAAAAACAACCCTCCACCACCATCCTCTGTCTTCTACCTTTGAGCCAGTTCTGTATCCAAATGGCTAGTTCT
>NC_057735.1:28177905-28202424 GCF_004010195.1 Chiloscyllium plagiosum
GACTACAGAATCCCCTAACACAATTGATCTCTTGGAAGCTGACATACCCCTCATTGCATTAGAGCCAGTCTCAATACCAGAAACTTGGCTGTTCGTGCTACGTTCCCCTGAGAATCCATCACCCCCTACATTTTCCAAAACAGCATACCTGTTTGAAAAGACTCCTGCACGAGCTGTCTACCTCTCTTACCCTTCCTTGAGTTAACCCATCTATGTGACTGTATCTGAGACTTTCCCCCCTTCCTATACCTGCCATCCATCACATACTGTTGCTGTTGCAAATTCCTCATCGCTTCCATCTGTCTCTCCAGCCGATCCACTCGATCTGATAAGATTCGCATCCAACAGCATTTATGGCAGATATAATCCGCAGGAACCCTTAAACTCTCTTTAAACTCCCACATCTGATAAGAAGTACATATCATTGCAAAGGCCATTTTTGCTCCTTCACAATCTACAGACCCAGAAAATAACACCGTCTTATTCCTCTACAAACACTGTCCCAGGTTAAATTAAGAGCTATGGCTTATATTTTAAGTTTAACCAAGAGACTTATTTCCAAAAACATATAATCAAGAAAGAACCCATGTACTCACTAATACAGCCTTTCTCTTGGACTGACTTAAAACAACAATTAACTTATCTGATTTGGTGTTGTGAACTTCGCCCAAACCGTTTCCTCCAAGATTAGTTGTTAAATTCACTCCTTGTTAATTTTCCCAGATGCACTCCGATGTCCAGCGACACAAAATTCAAAAACAGCAAAGGCAGTAACTGTGCAGGTTCTCCCCCCCCCCAATCTCTCTCTCTCTCTCTCTCTCTCTCTCTCCTGCACTGTCTTCACCACGTGCTTCATTTGTCTGTTCTTCTCCCTTTTAAAACTGCTGTTGTTTTGACTTTTTTTAAAGTTCCAAAACAATGCAACAGCATATAAAACAGTAATTGCTGCTCCTGGAATTCGAGGAAATCACCTCCACCACCTAATATAGCTCAAAAAAAGAGCAGCTCTTACAGCCAGAAATTTTTCCTGTCCTCCATCTTGGATTACCTATAAATTGCTGTTTATAGAGTAAATCTGACAGAAACTTAGAGGTCAGAATTTTAAGCCCCTATTAAGACTGGGTCATACATCACTAGCCAGCATATCAGTTTACCAATTCCAAAAACAAAAGAGAAAATCCCTCCCTAATATCAAATCATTTGTCCACATTTCAGCTGATGAAATGGGCATTACAAAGTTCTGTGGAATAAGATTTGGCAGGGGGTTAGAAAAAATTAACTTTCAAAGATTTGTTTCCATCAACAAATTACTGATATTCAAAATTGTTGGGGACAACAGATTTGGTCTGGTGGTGATGTTTGCATGCTGCATGATATGTTCAGTCTCCTATCTGTTATGTCGGATCACTTGTAGCCAAGATGGATAAATTACAAATCTGTTTATGTTGTAGAGATTTGCACACGGTTCTGAAGTCCAAGGCTGCCAAGAACAACATGTCCTTTAACACATAAAGGTACCTTTAGTACCTTTCTCTGGGCATAATTCCACCCTAGAACTTCAATAGAAAACAAAAGCACTGCAGATATTTAATGCTGACATTCAAATGGGAAACTTCTGTGGAAGAATGACGTCAATAGAGATTTTTTTAATGAACTGCCACCAATCGCTAACCTTTACAGAACATTTTCCTCTGGGTTGGTGGAATTGCAATGTATGTGTAGCAGCACTAATTTTAAAGTCTGTACTTTTTAATTTCCAGAAATCCCATTATTTTACTTCTATGATTGCATTCAATAAAACCTAGTCTATCTTTTCCTTAAATGAGCATAATAGTTACAGGGCAAACTTAAAAGTGTGAGTTCATCACAAAAATATTATAGACTTGCTGCCATGAACATCAAAATGGTGAATGTCCAAGGTCCCTGGAAGGTAATTTTATTCTAAATTCTAAACAACCTTCAACTCTGTTGCTTTTGAGGAAATTTGGCTACTTTATTGTCACTGTTTAATTTGCATTTAGGCAAAGATAGATTGCTTTAGAAGTTCTATAGCCCCACTTCCCCTTTAGTATTTGAGTTATTAATGTGGCTAGAATGCTTCCCGTCATCCATTCAAACATCCGTAGATTTATTATCATTTGTTATATTCCAATGAGAAGGAGTGAATCAGTTCACCTCTTTATAACCTCCTCATTTGGCCGCAATGAATGTCTTTGATTCTTCTTAGCAGGCAGCTGTACAACACAATTCATAGAATTATATAATCACACAGAAGAGAAGAGGCCCTCAGTTCCATCAAGTCTGCATCAACAAAACCTACTCTAAATCTATACTAGTCCCATTGTCCAGCACATGGTCCATTGCTTTGACATTTCAAGTGCTCAATCAAGTAGTTTTCCTGCTTCAACCACCCTTTCAGACAGGGCATTCCAGATTCCCACTTCTCTTGATGAAAAAAAAATTGGTCTCAAATTCCCTCTAAAGCCCCCGCCTTTCAGATTAAAATTATGCTTTCTTGTACTGATACTTCAATTAAGAGGCCAGCTGTTTTCTATCCACCCTGTTCATGCTCCTTATTATCTCAATCAGCCTTCACTCTACCTTCTCTGCTCCAAAGAAAATAACTCAACCTCATCCAGCCTGTCTTCTTAGCTAAACTGCTTTATTCCAGGCAACATCCTGATGAATCTCCTCTGCACCCCACAGTACAATCACATCCTTCCTATAGTGTAGTGACCAGAACTGTACACAGTGCTCCGGCTGCCACCTAACTAAAGTTTTGTACGGCTCCAACTTAAACTCCCTGCTGTTTTAATCTACACCATGACTGCTAAAGGCATCTTCCTGTATGACTTTTTAACTACTAAATTAAACTGTCTTACTATCTTCAGGGATTTGTCAACCAGCATCCAAAGATCCCTCTGTTCCTCTGAGTTCCTGGTGTCCTGCAATTCATTGAGTATTCCCTTCTCTTGTTACTTCTTTCAACTGCATCATCTCACACTTATCAAGGTTATATTCCATCTGCCACTGATCTACCCATCAGTGTATTCTCCTTTAAATTCAGACTGTCCTCCTCACTATCAACCATCAGCCAGTTCAAAAATGAAGGACAAATTATAAGGTTTTCTTAAGGATATTTTCAAGAATTTCATTCCTAATGAACGCTGAAAAATAAAACAGCATTACACAAACATACATAAAAAAATTGATATAAAGTTTAAAAAAGGGAGATTATTGAATACACAAAGGAAGATCAAGAATACGTCCTTAGAGTAATTGAGATGTTCGATTTAATCATAGAACGTTACAGCACAGTACAGGCCCTTCAGCCCTCAGTGTTGTGCCAATCTGTGAAACCAATCTGAAGCACATCTAACCTACACTACTCCATTATCATCCATACATTTATCCAATAACCATTTAAATGCCCTTAAAGTTGGCGATTCTACTACTGTTGCAGGCAGGGCATTCCACACCTATACTACTCTCTGAGTAAAGAACCTACCTCTGATATCTGTCCTATATCTATCAACTCTCAATTTAAAGCTATGTCCCCTTGTGCTAGCCATCAAGGAAAAAAGGCTTTCACTGTCCATCCTATATAATCCTCTGATCACCCTGTATGTCTCTATTAAGTCACTTCTCAAGCTTCTCTCTAATGAAAACAGTCTCGAGTCCTTCAGCCTTTCCTCATAAGATCTTTTCTCCACACCAGGAAGCAATCTGGTAAATCTCCTCTGCACCCTTTCCAATGCTTCCACATTCTTTCTACAATGTAGCGACCAGAACTGTACACAATACTCCAAGTGTGGCCACACCAGAGTTTTGTACAACATGACCTCATGGCACTGAAACTCAATCCCTCTACCAAAAAAGCTAACACACCCATTCACCGTCTTAACAACCCTAGCAACCTGGGTGGCAACTTTCAGGGATCTATGTAAATGAACACTGAGATCTCTGTGCTCATCCCCTCTGCTAAGAATCTTACCATTAGCCCAGTACTCTGTATTTCTGTTACTCCTTCCAATGTGAATCACCTCTCACTTTTCCACATTAAACTCCATTTTCCACCTCTCAGCCCAGCTCTACAGATTATCTATGTCCCTCTGTAACCTGCAACATTCTTCTGCACTGTCCACAACTCCATTGACCTTAGTGTTATCCGCAAATTTACTAACCCATCCTTCTATGACCTCATACAGGTCATTTATGAAAATGACAAACAGCAGTGGCCCCATAACAGATCCTTGTGGTACACCACTAGTAACTGTACTCCAAGATGAACATTTCCCATCAACCACCACTCTCTGTCTTCTTTCAGCTAGCCAATTTCTGATCCAAACCGCTAAATCACCCTCAATTCCATGCCTCTGTATTTTCTGCAATAGCCTAACGTGGGGAACCTTATCAAACGCTTTACTGAAACCCATATACACCACATCAACCACTTTACCCTCATTCACCTGTTTGGTCACCTTCTTAAAGAACTGAATAAGGTTTGTGAGGCATGACCTACCCTTCACAAAACCATGTTGACTATCCCTAATCAAATTATTCCTTTTTAGATGATTATAAATCCTATCACTTATAATCCTTTCCAAAACGTTGCCTACAACCGAAGTAAGGCTCCCTGGTCTATAATTACCAGGGTTGTCTCCAATCCCCTTCTTGAACAAGGGGACAACATTTGCTATCCTCCAGTCGTCTGGCACTATTCCTGTAGCCAATGACGACATAAAGATCAAAGTCAAAGGCTCTGCAATCTCCTCCCTAGATTCCCAGAGAATCGTAGGATAAATCCCATCTGGTCCAGGGGACTTATCTATTTTCACACTTTCCAGAATTGCTAACACCTCGTTCTTATGCAGCTCAATCCCATTTAGTATAATGACCTATTTCTCAGTATTCTCCTCAACAGCATTGTCTTTTTCCAGTGTGAGTACTGAAAAATATTTATTTTGTGCCTTTCCTATTTCTTTGGACTCCACACACAACTTTCCACTACTGTCCTTGACTGGCCCTAATCTTACTCTCGTCACTCTTTTATTCCTGACATACCTATAGAAAGCTTTAGGGTTTTCCTTGATCCTACCTGCCAAAGACTTCTCATGTCCCCTCCTGGCTCCTCTTAGCTCTCTCTTTAGGTGCTAACTTGTAACTCTCAAACAACCTAACTGAGCCTTCACATCTCATTTTTACATAAGCCTCCTTCTTCCTCTTGACAAGAAGTTCAACTTCTTTAGTAAGCCATGGTTCCCTCACTTGACCACTTCCTCCCTGCCTGACAGGTACATATTTATCAAGAACAGCAATAGCTCTTCCTTGGGCAAGCTCCACATTTCAATTGTACCCATACCCTGCAGTTTCCTTCCCCAGCCTATGAATCCTAAGTCTTACCTAATTGCATCATAATTGCCTTTCCCCCATTTATAACTCTTGCCCTGTGGTATATATTAGATTAGATTCCTTATAGTGTGGAAACAGGCCCTTTGGCCCAACCAGTCCACACTGACCCTCCGAAGAGTAACCCACCCAGACCCATTTCCCTCTGACTAACACACCTAACACTATGGGCAATTTAGCATGGCCAATTCACCTGACCTGCACATCTTTGGACTATCCCTTTCCATCGCTAAGTAAATGTAACCAAATTGTGGTCACTATCCTCAAAGTGCTCACCTAACTCCAAATCTAACACTTGCCCGGGTTCATTACCCAGTACTGAATCCAATGTAGCTTTGCCCGTTGTTGGCCTGTCTACATACTGTTTCAGGAAATCGTCCTGCACATATTGGACAAAACCTGACCCAACTAGAGTACTTGAACTAAGGTATTTCTAGTCAATATTTGGAAAGTTAAAGACGCCACACAACTACCATGTTACTTTCGCTCCTATGCAGAATCATCTTTGCAATCCTTTCCTTTACATCACTAAAACTTTTCAGAGGCCTATAGAAAACTCCCAAAAGGGCGACCTCTCCTTTCCTGTTTCTTACTGAAACTCTAAACCCTAGAACCTGTTTGATTGATAACTTATATCCAATGCATTAACAAAATTTATAGATAACTTTGAATTCTCGGTGAATGGTTGTTTTTCTGAGTTGTTTGTCACTGGGTTTTGTCTTCTGACTGGCTGAGAGAAAAAATGTTGAATGAGTAAGTAAGCCTTCGATTCTGCTGTTATGAATCCATCTTTATTCTCTCTCTCTGCTGTGTCCAAAAACCAATGCCAAAATACAGTTCCATTGTGTATTCCAATACCTGGCTTCATTGTTTTTTTCTCCATGCTGGATAATTTACAGGTGGTGTCCATTGTGAAACTTTCAGAATCTATGAATTAAACAGAGAAAAAAACAGATTTCAATGAATTGCTTCTGTCATTTTGAATGCATTTTAATTTCAGTTTAGACTGAAGCTTGTTTAGGGGTGGTTTTCTGAACTGGCTACGATTAGGTGATCAACATGGCCATCTTAAGTCAGTGTTTAGGTTTTTTTCTGACCCATAAAAATCCAGCAACGTGCCAAGGTATTAAAATAAGATGCTGAAAGTTGAAAACTGATAATTATTTTTTAACCACATTCTCTACTATCACTGCCATATCTACACTTTCTTCCTGGGTTAAAAGAACTCAAATGAACAAAAAATCTTCATTTTTATATTTATATTGTTACATCTGAGGCTGGGGGATGCACAATCGCTTCAGTCCTACTTAACTTAAAACAAAAATACATTTCCAGTTATTAAGATAACCACTTGTTGTGGCCAGACCCCTGGTGAGGTTCCCCAATTCAATGCAGTACTAGTTGGGATATTCAAACTGTTAAGCTCCTGGATGAGGAAGGATGAACCTGCCCCCTTTTATTATCATATGTAGACTACCTATTTTGTGTAAATTTGCTGAGTACATTTCATATAAGATGCATAAAAAGATGATACTTGCACTTCCACCAGAGTCAGTCTTTGTGCACAATGCATGTTGTGTATTCCTTTTGGGGTATCTTACTTGATTGGAAGTAAAGTTGGTCTCATGTACTGTCCGACTGAAGTCTGCAAGCTGTAATATTGCAGCTATCTCTTGACTTCATTGACATGCTTTTGTGCCATTGTTGATAATTTGCAAATGTCTTTGACATTGTTCCTTAATTGGCTCATCTTCACATGCTGCCGTGAAGAAGTGAGTTGTACTTGGGTTCCTTTGAGCGCTTGGTCTTGTTACACAATTTGACTCACTGTACTCTTACAGCACAAAACTTGCACATATCTTGAAATGTTGGCAATGTGTCAGAGGACGAAACAATCCCCACCTCAGACAAGATTTGGACGTTTTGCTGACTTTGTTGAGAGATGTCACTGTCTGACTACAATTACTTCAAACTTGCATCCTTTTTCCAGCAGTTCATTGAAGTATAATTTTAAGCTTTGACCAGAAGTGCCTTTCAGAAAGATTTGATAGGTATGGGACAATGATCAGTTCCATCAGTCTTTCATAGAGCCATAGAGATATACAGCACAAAAACAGATTCTTCAATCCAACTCGTCCATGCTGACCAGATATCACAACCTAATCTAGTCATGTTTGCCAGCATTTGTCCCATATCCTTCCAAAACCTTCCTATTCATATACCCATCCAGATGCCTTTTAAATGCTATAATTGTACCAGCCTCCACCACTTCTTGTGGCAGCTAATTCCATACACAAACCACCCTTTGCATGAAAAAGTTATCCCTGAGGTCCCTTTTATATCTTTCCTCTCTCACCCTAAACCTATGCACTTTAGTTCTGGACTCCCCCATCCCAGGGAAAAGACTTTGTCTATCCTATCCATGCCCTTAGTAGCAGGCTTGTTCCTTTAGGAATGTACAGCCACCCCAAAAGCCCACCCACCTCTTCCTGTGACTACCTTTGGACCTAAGTGTAACAGAGCCTATGGTAGCCACATCAGTCTGTACTGCCACCTACAGACTCACCCTGAGAGTGGACCAGGGTCATTCTCATCTGCAAATGTTGGTTTTGGTGGAGTTTGCATGAAAAAAATAGAGCTGTGAAATTACATGTGTCTTTTAAAAACTTTTAGAAAATGGAAGTGCCATTTAAAAACTTTTAAAAAATGGAAGTGCCATTTTTCAAGACAAAATGTCAGTGTCTGAACATAGTGCTCCTTAATGTTTAGAACAGTCTTTTTCAGTGTAGTCCCTTCTTCTTGTATTTTAGCTTAAGCATTCTTTCAAGGTGGGTGCCATCTTTGCAGCATCAATTAAAAATCCTTCTGGGCACAAATTTCATCATGGCATCTTGTGGAATTTAAATTCAATTAATAAGTCTAAAATATAAAGCCCGTCTCAGCAAAAGTGACCATGACTATTTTTATTGTTTGTTGTAAAACTCCAAGTGGAAGGAAATCTGCTGTCCTTAACTGGTCTCTGCTATGTGTGACCCCATACCAACAGCATTTTCTGAGGAATGGCAATCTTAAACAAATTGTCATTGTCTCTATTCTTTTTGGAAAAGAGGGAGCTTGCAGAATTGTATTTCTATTCTACCAGAGCAGAACAGGGCTGTCAGGGTGAAGGTGATTGGGTTTGGAAAATGGAGCTTGAGGTGAGGGGTGAGGAAAG
Organism: Chiloscyllium plagiosum; assembly: GCF_004010195.1. Taxonomy (NCBI): domain Eukaryota; kingdom Metazoa; phylum Chordata; class Chondrichthyes; order Orectolobiformes; family Hemiscylliidae; genus Chiloscyllium; species Chiloscyllium plagiosum. Next base: position 28,186,529 of record NC_057735.1, read on the forward strand.
GTGCTGGGGGTGTCTTGGGAAGGCAGATCAGTTTTGGAGTGGTGATGCAGGGTATAGGGGAACTAGGCAGCAGATTCCACTAGAAGAAGGGGAGGTTGGCTGCTAGAGGTGTGAAGGGGATTGGGTCTGGTGGTGGTGGAATTGGTGAATGGACTTGGAGCAGGGGAATGGCTCTTGGCTCAGGACCAGGTAAGTGGGGATCAGATCTAACAGCAACGAAGAAGGGGTCAGGCCTGGAGTGAGGCAAAGCCAGAGTGAAATCAGAGAGTTGGAGTGGGATATCAGCTCCAGAGCAACAGAAAGGGGAGTATTGAGTCGGGTGTGGAGTGAGGCATGTGGGCTTCAGAGTAGGGTGGTTGTGTGGTCTCCAGAATGGTGTGGGTGTATGGGCTTCACAGCAGAGTGGAGGTGTGGGATCCAGAACAGTATGATGCTGAGGGCTCCACAGTGGAGTAGGGGTATTGGCTCTAGAGAAAAGTGGGGATATGGGAGCCAGTGGGGGTGTAGGCTACAGAGTTGAGTGACATTGTTGGGTCTGGAGCAGAGTGGGGGTGTTGGGCCCCTGGGCATGGTTGGTTAGAGCCTGACATGCTGGGCAAATCCCATTTGTGCTGGAATAATGACTGCCTAGCCTTCAGAAAAATCTGGCCCAGTGTGGTTAACATTTAAGTACCCTCTGTAATAGCCTCGCAAGACACTCAGTTCAAGAACAGTTAAGAGTGGGCAACAAATCTAAGCCTTGACATCAATGCCTATTTCCCATGAATGATTTTTTTTTAAAAAAAGGTGTGCATACCTTTGGGTCAAAGAATATTATTTTGTTCAACATTTTCTCCATCTCTTCACATGTATGCATCTGGACAATGGACAATGAGCTAACTGGGAAATAAAAAAAGCAAACTAACATTTTCTTTATAGTAACTTCTACCGTGTATCTGTTGTGAAGCAGAGAACTGGTATAGGTCTATAGAAATCACACTATTAGAGTGGAAGGAGAATAAGTGAAAGAAACCTTTATGGCATTTATGCTGAAAGGCCCATTTTCTTAAAATATAGTAAATTGATTACAGCTGTATTAACCGAGTGATCTTCCAATATTTCAAAGCTGCTAGGACTTAAGCTGCTAATTCTTAAATGAATTCCAAATGAAATAAGAAAAATAAAGTCTCACCTCATCATTCCTGCTGTTGACAATTTTACTAAACAATAGACTATGACTTTATTCATGTGAAAATGTATAGTTGTGAGCACTAAATTTAAAAAGATGCACTAAATATTGTGTTACTATAACACAACTATTAAAATAAATTGGAAACCAATTCAACTCAAAGGGAATTTTAAGAACTAAAATAACTTTGGGTTGACAAGTTCAATGTCTGCAGAAGTTTTCTAAATAGGAATATGAAGAAATAGTAGTTTTCATCATTTGGAGAACACACATTGGTTGACGGCACACAGTAAAAGATAGAAGCAAAAACGTGGTTAGGAAGGCTTGTGACATCTGTTAAATCAAAATGAAACTGAGCTGAGATGGGGCATCCACACAGCATGAAACAAGAAAAGGCAACTAGTAAAGGAAAGATACAAAAGTGATAATATATGAAACAAACTGTGGATGTAAGCAGTGTTCAAATGAATAGAAATAAGGTGCAGACTAATGGAAAATTGATCTGACAGAGGAGAGAGAGAGAGTTGATAAAGGATAAAACTTGAATTGGCACAGTACCTTTTGTGACTTCACAATGTCCTGACATGCTTTATAGCCAATTAAGTGCAGTTGTCATGTAACAAATGTACAATGTGACATCAACTCATACATGTCAGTGTTCAGCAAACAACAATCTGATAATGAGCAGATAACCTATATTTTTATGTGATGTTGGTTGAGGGATAAGTATTAACCAGGATCCTGAGATGTTTTTGCTGACACTATTCTAAGTTGTAGAATCATCAAATCCCTACAATGTAGAAGCAGGCCATTCGGCCCATTCAAGAACACACTAACCCTCTGAAAAGCATCCCACCCAGACTCAACTCCCCACCCTATCCCTGTAACCCTGCATTTCCCATGGCTAATCCACCTAATCCACACAATGGGCAATTTAGCATAGCCGATCCACCTAAGCTGTACACCTTTGGACTGTGGGAGGAAATCAGAGCACCCGGGGGAAACCATGCAGACATGGGGATGACGTGCAAACAAAACGCAGTTGCCTGAGGCTGGAATCACACCTGGGTCTCTGGCACTGTGAGACAGCAGTGATAGCCACTGAGCCACTACATGACCCAAATTATAACAGAGATCTTTCACATCCACCTGTGAGAACAGACACGACTTTTGTTAATGTTTTATCCAAACTAATCTTGCTTAGTTAAAAATCCTGATTCTTGGTTTTTACTGTTTTATACTGGTCATTCCTAGAAATGCACTTGAAATGCATTGTTGATTATTGATCCATTTAGGTTGGTCTGATTTCCACACCACTTTCCTGGCAGATGAGGAAACCTTATTCAATTAACTTCACTAATCACTCTCAGATAATGAAGATTCGTACTTCCTGCTAACTACACATATCTTTTTTTATATACTTTGGATTCAATCTTTCACACTTTTTAGTTCAAAATATAAATCTTAATACAATGCCTGAATTGACTGTCATAGTAATTAAAAGAACCTGTAGAGTCTTAATTGCAGTTTAGAGAAATCAATCTTTAAGATTTTCCGCTGCTAGATAGAGCTGTCAATTTATTGTCATATTAGCAAACAACATTTGGGAGTTTACTTCTTAACTAACCAAATATCACATAAACCAATCAATAAATAGATTCCATTATAAGAGTGTCACTGCATTTGGGAATAAATTCAATAAGATATACAGCTAAAGCCATTCTTGACTGCTGTAACTAGGTTGTAGAAAGACAGATTTCATCTTTATCTGGAAATAATCAGTAACATGTATTGGCTATAATGACGAGCAGCTCATCTCGATAATTGAAGCAAGACAGCCCTGAGATAAAATTCCTCACACAAAATACAGATTGAAGGTTTGCCTGGAGAAGGACTGCTCCTGAAGGAACTCATCAGCCTGAAGTGTTAGCATTGATGTCAATCTCATTCTTTGCAGACTGATCAATATTTCTCAACCAAGCTTAGAACCCTAACACATTCTTATACATATTCTATCGTTTTTTATGGTCCTTACGTTTTCATCTATGGTTACCTTGTAAACCAGTCCAAGTTAAGCAATGTTGAAAACAATCAGACAGTCTACAAGGGTTTAGGATGCTTTACTTCCTTGTGCTGCAGGCTCAACTGCATCTTGTCTTCCTGTGCAGAATTGTGCGCTTGATTTTGCAAAATGGTCACAATGTGTCAGAATATAATCCACCTTCTCTCAGAAGAAAAATACTTTTAAGAAACACTGAATTGAAAATAATTGAAACCTTGATTGGAATCAACGACTCTCAGAAAAATGTTGCATCTGACAAAAGACAATTTACTGAAGCTTTGGTTTTGGTCTGTTTCTTTGTAATTTAAACTCCAAATGGGTTTAGTTTCTTGCATCTTTACATTTAGTGCAGCATTTCATGCAAGTTCTTGTCTGTACTCATTTAAAGAAATGTTTTAAAATGAATGTGTTACAGATGAGAAAACTAAATATTATGCAGGGTTTGAAAAGGATACATTTACCCATGTGCTGTACAATGTGACCCCTATATCCGCGGAATCGTTTCTGCAGTTTCAGTTACCCGCAGTTTACCATGGCCCAAACATGTTATAGGGAACCTTCTGGAACGAGGGGGCTGCCAGGCATGTAAATTTCCCAGTGAAATTAATGGATTTGTTCCTATCTGCAGTTTCGGGCTTCCGCAGTAGGTCAGGGAACATATCCCCTGTGGGTACGGGGGGACTACTGTATTTGAATTGCATGCTGTCTGCTCACTTGTATACTGCACTTAAAAAATATTATGAATTGTCCCTGAAATTAGAAATGGCCCCTAATCCACTCTTATTGTGACAATTCGGTCATCAATAACCATCTGCTTTTGGTCTGAATCTATTTTCTATCTTTTATATTATTCTTTCTAGCTAACTTGTTCTCTGAGTAATTTGAGTTGACAAATTTTAAAAACTGCGAGATGAGATTTGTTTCCCTATATAACCATAAAACTTTTTTGTAGGACTTTTTTTTGTTAGGACCCTCAGATTGATGTCAAATGAACACTTTTTGGGATTATTTCATAAGTAACACTCCCAACAAGGTGCTGATAGAATATTGGTCAGTGACAGCATTAACATTGTAACCCCAAATCTGCAAAAGTATTATGCTGCTTGTTTACCTTATTAGTTTCTTTTTTCTATCATCTGACCTGTCACACTTCTTAGAACTCTTGGAGACTTTTCATTTGTTTATTTGTTTCATTGAATTTGTGCTTTGGAGCTGTGCACTGTGAGCTGAGTACTACAAGATGACCTTTGGAATATGAGTAGCAACTGTGTTTAAAAAAAGAGAGAACAAACAAGATGCTATTTGTTTTTGAGGCCAGGCCTGAAAGTTAATTGCAGGTTGGATCAATAGACTGTTTGACTCTGGGCTGGAAGTATGCTTAACCAGATAACAGATATTCGGCCATAGATAATTGGTTCCAGCAAGTCTGAGAGAGAACACAATAATCAAGGAGGGGGAGGGAATGGAGTGTTCTTGAGCTGTTTTAAACTGGAGGCTTGGTTGTTGATGTTACAGAGTGTAGATTTGAAAGCTCACTGCTTAATCTCTCATTATTAGCTATTGAACGATCATAGAAGTTAAGTTATAAGTATCATTGAATCTTCATCAGAGTGAACTGGAAAACATAGCATTGATCAACATCTTCATAAATTCAGTCAGGAGATAACCCCATGTACCTGTGAAGCAAAGCATCATGACTGCTTAGCAATCTGGCCAGTTTTATTCTTTTCCTTATTGTTAATGTTTCTCCTAACCCTGTTTGTTTGTCTCTCTCTGTCTTTTCATGAGTGGGGCTGAATACAAAGATTATTAGGTTAAGTCATTAAATATTGAATAAATGTTAATTAGATTACGTTATTGTTTAGCTTCACTCTGCTGTTACTGTCTTGTTAGAAAATTGTTAAATCTTTTGTTTAAGCTATAAATCTGGTGCCTAGTGTTGATTATTCACAAAGTTTAGGACTGGTTATTCAAAATGCCTGGTTACGAATCATTGTGGCCAATTTTTAAGGTTTTCAAGGATTTTAATTTTACTATATTGCACATACAGAGGGAGGGGTGCTGAGTTGATACAGCTGTCTGTCTCCGTGTTGTAACCCACAGATCTATTCAATCATTTATTTGCAAAGACAATGTATTGTATTTCTTGTTACCATGGTCTCACCAGTCGGTTCCAGAGTTGACAAGAACCACAAGTCACCTTCCTCGAGAACGTCAACTAAATTAAGAGCCACTCAGGATGGATTTTGTTGGGTGGGGGTTCAGTAACAAGAGCAGAAGTGTGACTGCTAGGGCCTTAAATGGTGGCAGGCTTGGAAAGTTGTACACAAGTCTTCCTGACATGAGCTTATTTAGAGGAGAAACGGAGAGAAGGCAGGGTACTCACCTGCTACCTTCCCATCTGCTTCCTTCCCATCAAAATTTTCATAATATAGGGCATTAAATTACACCCTCAGCACATACCATTGACTATTGTTACAATCAAAGGTGGAGGAGAGCCTCTTCACTTTAGTCCCACTATTCCATGGGTCAAAACATAAAATAAAAATATGTTTCCCAGTTACCAAGATAACCAATTAATTACTGTATCTATGCCAGGAAATCCAACCTTGAAATGTTCTTTCAATCGCACTTTCAAAGAACAAATAGGTTTAACCTTGAACAGATGTAAAATGCTTTCTTTTCAGAAATAGGGGAGCTCAGCTAAGCAGCTTGTGCTGTGCATGCTTTCCTCCAACTCAACTTATTCTTTGCAGCCTCTTCAGCAACTTAACCACGTGAAGACAAGAATCTTCTCCACGGTCAATCCTGTTCAAAACAGCCCCTGCCAATTTTACAGCGAATGAAGCCATTATCACTGATCATGTGATTTCCAAAAATCATCTAAATTCAATCAAGTGTTTGAGCCATTTCAGTTTTGTTTTTGGTCATTTCTATTTGGGGATTGACAGGAAACTAAATGAGAATCCCATTGGGTCACCCCGGGTCATCATAACTAGTCTTAGCAGAAAGTGAGAAAGAGGTTTTAAGTGATAAGGATATCATTCCAATTTCAGAAACTACCAGAATATTAGCACAAAAAAGGTATATGTAAACCTATACTAATATGACATACTTGATTAACATTTATCATATAATTTGAAACTACAGATAATCGAATTGATCAGTACAGTAAAAATGGACTCATGCATTCACTGGTCAAGAAAATCAGCGAGTGGGAAGAGAAAATGCTTCATCTTAAATTCAAACTTTCTTCTCAAGATTATACATTAGGATTTAGCAACTAATGAGCAGAACTGAAGAAAAGGGCCTGAATATAAAAACGGTTAAAGGTTGGGCAATATCCCTGTTCTATTCTCTACAGGAATTTTTTTTCAGTTTCACAATATTTATTTTCATATCCAGTGAGAAAGGACAACAGGTTGGCATTTCAACTTCAGGTACAGTACTGAAGTGATTCCAAAATCCCACTCAGCTCAGGGTGAGTTTGTCAAAAAGATACCCTCCCATGCCATTCACAGGGGCTCCACGGGGATATATTGGCCAATCATTGTTGACTTGCCAACCAATTAGCACCCTTTTCTCCTGATGTATAAAATTGCTGTGGTTCTTTGAAATTTGGGACTCTGATCACTTGTCCAACCAATCTCCCCCATCATGCCAGAAACATCAAAAATGGGGAATCCCAGGCCAAAACAGTAGGAGAGAAGTGCATGATAATTATTATAGAGGTCAGCCAAATAACAATCTTTAAGCTCCATGGATCAATTAATTTATACAGTTTCCACTTACCTCTGGACCTATCTTTGCTGAACACAGGATTATTCTTTCTGTTTTTGGGTGATTAAGACGAACTTGTGAAGTGGAAAACAGATATCGTCCAGGCAAGTTGACTTAAGCACTGCTTGTAAACTTCCTTGAAATACAGATGTACAGTTAAATTATTTAAGAAGGTGGTGTTTTTATTTCTCTCCATAGCTGCTACCAGACCTGTTGAGTATCTGTTGCATTTTCTATTTCTCTCTCTGCTTTTCAGCCCTGAAGTGTTTTCCTACTTCACCTTCTTCTCTCCTTGCTGTCCCTGTGCCCAGGTTATCCCTCTTCCTCCCATCAGCTGCTGAATTTTGCAGTTTAAAAGTCTTTTAAAGGACTGCAGCCCAATTTTGATGCAATTCAGCAGTTCACACTCAATTTACATAGGATTTACACCAATGATTGCATCATTGGCTGCACAATTAAGCTGTTCCAGGAAACATCATTTAAGTATCTCTGCAGGATGAAAGTCTCTAAGTTTAATTTCCTGCACATTATTATGAGTAATGCAGGAGAAATTTCATCCGGGCAGTATTTCTTTATTTCTTTGAAAAATCTAACAATTAGTTATAACATGGAGGTTGGATGAAATAATTGCTTTACTGGGATGGACTGTGGGAGGTTGAAGTGTGGGTGGCTCGCATAATCAAACCTCTCTAAGATTAGATTAGATTCCCTACAGTGAGGAAACAGGCCCTTCAGCACAACAAGTCAACACCAACCCTCCGAAGAGTAACCCACCCAGACCCATTTCCCTTTGACTAACGCACCTAACACTATGGGCAATTTAGCATGGCCAATCTATCTGACCTGCACATCTTTTGGACTGTGGGAGGAAACCCATGCAGATACGGGGAGAACGTGCAAACTCCACACAGACAGTTGCCCGAGGCTGGAATCGAACCTGGGTCCCTGGAGCTGTGAGGCAGCAATGCTAACCACTGAGCCACCGTGCTGCCAATTCGTATGGACTTAAGACCAACAGTTATTGCCATGGAACTGAATGACTTGCGAGGCCTTTTCAGAATCAGCCATATTGCTATTGATCTAATCCAGATTAGGTTAGGATGGCAAACTTCCTTCCATAAAGGATGTTAGTGAATCAGATACATATTTGTGATAAATTATGCTACCTTCATGGGGCCATTTTGAGACCAACTTTATATTTCAGATTTATTAGTTGCTGTGATGGGGTTTGAATGTGTGTGCCATAAATATGAGTCTGGTGTCTGGCAGATAGGTCGAGTAACATGATTGAACTCCACTCCTCCCTCTCCCAGTAAGTCCCTCTCTGATGTCCTTTGAAATCAGTTCTTTGTTTTTCTTGATGTTAATTGATTCTGAAAAAAGAAGCTTCCAATTAGGTGAACATTTGTGTCTAATTTATTATGGATTTATGGCTGAAGACTGCCAGGTTCCTGTGAAATTTGAGTAATATAACCTGGTCAACATAGCAGGGGCATATTCTTTGCCAAGCAGAGAGAGATATGAAAGTATTTTGTTTTTTGTTCAGGTTCAGATATATACAACTGTTTTGTATCAATTACTCAGTACTTCAGTGTTCTCAAAGATGGAGACAAATACCTCAAGGCACTATGGTGATAGATGAAACTTTGTTCAGATGTTTTATATTGCAGGAGCTGATCCAGGTTTAATATTATCAAGAGAGTCAGTGAAAGACCACATAAATATGTCTCCATATTTAGGTGAATGTAATTTAAATTTTCTTGAACTATGCAATATCTACTGTGTTGACTTTTAATGTCTGCATTTAACTTTCACAGTGAATATACCTAATTCATGATTGAAAGCATAAGTCACGTGGATTGATAGACTATTTTTTATTCTGCTATCCAAAGACTGGGAGAACAGAGGAATGTTCTCAAAGGTAGAAATCACAATAGCGATTTGGGGGAATTCTGCCTGGCAACCAACCTGGTTAAGACAAAAGATGTTTTAAACCAAGCCCAAAGTTCTCACACCTGAGAAAAAAAAGCAAAGACAGCTGGGTTAACAGTAAACAAATTTGCCGGTTCCAAAAGGCAGAAAATAAAAAGAGTGCAAATGAATGGTCATTGGTGAAGCTCGTAGATAGGAGCATCTCCAGGATCTTCATAACAATCCAAGCAGAGAGATGGTTGCCAATCAAAGTGATGCATTCTGCGGCCGTTTAAGGAATCTGACAGATTTGTTCTAGTGTGGCCAGGTTAAGGAAGAATTGCCGCAGCGGAATTTACTGCTAGTGATGGATTTGGGAAATATTGCAACAACTGAAGATAGTGTTTGGAGATAACTACTTATTGAAATAGAAAAAAAAAACCCATTGGAAGCTGCACGTCACTGAGGACTATTTCTATAAGGATTGTAATTCCATAGAGTGCAATGGCTAATGAGCATAAAAGAGGAATGTACTTTTTATAAGGTAAAGTATAGGTCACCTGTAACAATTGTGTTAGTTAAATGTTGTTAGTCATTGATTACAGTAGAAATCTTAAATGTCAAATTTTGATGTCATCCCTATCAGCTATTAAGTTCACATTTCCTTTCAACATTATTGGTCTCTATGAGGGGAGTAACAACAGTAAGTGAGGGGTCACTGACAAGGATAGACATTTGCTATAAACATGTCAGGACTGTATAAATAGAGCTTAAATGTGTAATAGTAAACCATTTATGGTGTTGTTGCAGGAGTCCTGATAGGTGACACGTGACACGCTGGTTCGTCTTAAAGCTATAAGCAAAATAGTGCAGATTCTGGAAATCTGAGAAAAGAAACAGGAATAAATTATTTGAATGTGAACATTGCAGGTATATTAATAAGTTTGCAGATGACACCAAAATTGGATGTGTAGTGGATAGCAAAGAAGGTTACCTCAGAATACAATGGATTCTTGATCAGATTGTCCAATGGGCTGATGGAGTTTAATTTAGATCAATGCGAGATGCTGCATTTTGGAAAGGCAAATAAGGGCAGGACTTATACACTTAATGGTAAGGTCCTGGGGTGTGTTGCTGAACAAAGAGACCTTGGAGTGCAGGTTCATGCTCCTTGCAGCTAGATACGATAGTGAAGAAAGTGCTTTCCTTTATTGGTCAGACCATTGAGTATAGGAGTTGGGAGGTCATGTTGCGGCTGTACAGGACGTTGGTTAGTCCACTTTTGGAATATTTTGTGCAATTCTGGTCTGCCTCCTATTGGAAGGATGTTGTGAAACTTGAAAAGGTTCAGAAAAGATTTACAAGGATGTTGCCAGGGTTGGAGTATTTGAGTTACAGGGAGAGGCTGCAGCTGTTTTCCCTGAAGTGTTGGAGGCTGAGGAGTGATCTTATAGAGGTTGATAAAATCATGAGGGCTATGGATAAGGTAAACAGACAAGGTCTACTCCCTGGTGGGGTGGGTGGGTGGTGGGGGGATGTGGAGTTCAGAACGAGGGAACATAGGCTTAGAATGAGAGGGGAAAGATTTAAAAGGGACCTAAGGGGCAACCTTTTCACGCAAAGGGTGATGTGTGTATGGAATGAACTGCCAGAGGAAGTGGTGGAGGCTGGTACAATTACACTGTTTAAAAGGCATGTGGTTCGGTATATAAATAGGAAAGGTTTAGAGTGATATGGGCCAAGTGTTGGCAAATGGGACTAGATTAATTTAGGAGGTTGGCATGGACAAGTTGGACCAAAGGGTCTGTTTCTGTGCAGTATATTTCTATGACTTAAGTGATGGGAAAATAAAACAGGTCAGAGAGCATCTGCGAATGAAGAAAATCAGAGTTAAAAATTTAAGTTGAACATAAGTTTTCTTTCAAAAGAAGAGCCAGTATGTCTTAAATTGTTAACTCTGTTGCTCTTTCCAAAAACTCAAATATTGAGTGTTTTAGTACTTTTTTTGCCTTAAAGCTGTTCTATGACTGAAGAAGTGAAGAAATACCTGGTGATGCACCTCATTTGTATTTACCTTGCCTCCTGACTTCTCACCAACCAAATCCCAAACATTCCTCCAAAGTACTCAAATATAATCTGCTGATTCACTGCAGTTATGATTCCAGCTGATAAGAATTACTGGAAAAATCAGATACCAGAATTAAACCTGGCTTGATAGATCGTAATTTTTGCTGTTGGTTACGTTGGGTTTTACTCACTGAAACATATTCACACAAGGCTGCACACAATTTCATTATGTAACTGTTTTTAAAGAAAGCTGTATTAAATTGAAAAAAGACAACAAAATAAAATTTCAATCTGCTATCCAGCAAAATCATTTTACAGATACTCAATCCCATAGAAATATTGCTTTTTTCTTAACTCTTCAATTTCTTACATAATTGACTCTGTCCTGTTTTACTTCCAGGACTGTTGTGACAGCTTCACATCTTCTTTCTAATTCTTCTGTTCTGAACCTCTTTACAATTCTGGAAACTTAAACACTTCTATGCCAACTTGTACGGCTTGGAAACTTCAAAAACTAAAAGTCTTCTGCAAGTGTTTAGCATCTTTCATTGCTCATTCATTTGATATAGCAGTTAGAAAGTCATGTCGAAGTTGTACAGGACATTGGTGAGGCCTCTTCTGGAATACTGTGTCCAGTTCTGGTTGCCCAGTTATAGGAAGGATATTATTAAATTGGAGAGGGTTCAGAAGAGACTTACCTGGAAGTTGCCAAGTATGAAAGGTTTGAGTTATATAGAAAAGCTCAATAGGCTAGGATTTTTTCACTGGAGCATAGGAGGTTGAGAGGCAACATTTTAGAAGTTTATAAAATAATGAGGGGTATAGATAGAGTTAATGGTAGTTGTCTTTTCCCTAGGATGGGGAATTTCAAGACTAGAGGCGCACATTTTTAAGTGAGATGAGAGAGATTTAAAAAATGATGTGAGGGGAAACTTCTTTCACAGAGTGTGGTTCGTGTATGGATTGAATTTCCAGAGGAAGTGGTGGATGTGGGTACAATTAAAACCTTTAAAAGACATTTGGATAAGTATATGGATAGGAAAGCTTTGGAGGGATATGGGCCAGGTGCATGTAGGTAGGGATTACTTAGTTTAGGATTATAGTTGGCATGGATTGGTTAGATGAAGGGCCTGTTCTGTGTTGTTTGACTGTATGACTATGAGTGTATGAGAATGACTACTCTCCTGAACTTCTTAACTGAAGTCAAGTCTAAACTGATAGCTCTGGTCTAGTTTCTCTGTCTGTCATAAATTCAGTAATATATGCATTTCATTAATTAATACCATGGGTACTAGGTAGCCATTTAACTGAATCCCATTGCTTTCTTGGAAATGAGGAGTGTTTAAGTGGTAGCTGGACATAACTTTGTGATCTTTTTAAAATAAAGTTGTTTTCATAAAACTAGAACCACAGTCCAATGCCCTCTATTTTTAAAATGCAAATTCCAAAAATGATAATATCTCTTTATCATATGGCTTAAGACGCAGTCTCCTCTAAATTGGGAAGAATAAATACAAATTAGACACTCATCCTGCAGAATACTGGTGTTCGTTATCCCAGTGTGATCCCATAATTCTGGATGCCAATGATTTTGACTCTCCATCCCAATCCCATTGTGACCTTGGTGTCCTTCACCTCCTATTGTGGTTCAAGGTAACTCAAAAGTAGAAAAACAATCTTTCTTACTCAACATTAAGTTGAACAATTTTATATTATAACTTTTGCTCCCATCTCGTTAACTTTTCTTTTGTGTTGCTTTCTTTTGAAATTTGTTTTTGTGTGGCAGCCATTTTTTACATTTACCCCTCCTTTAGATAAGACTTCTGCTCTTTCCTCAGCCCCTCCCTGCCTTTCCTCACATTATGTAAAGACTGTTAGATCTCTAAATACTCCCGGTTCTGGGAAACGTATTATCAATTTGAAATGTCAGCACTGCCTGAAGTTTACCACATCTTTGGCATTGATCTGGGAGATGGACTATCCCATAAATTTCACAGAAGACGACAGTGGGTAAAGTGCCAGTCATCCTTCAACCATGATGACATTGTGCCTGTGGCATTATGAGGGTCGTGTGAATCATGATTATTTAACTGATCATATAACTATCAGTGAGCGAAGGTACCAGTGCAGAATAAGCATGGAAAGGAAAATCTCTTAGACAATTTCCAAGAGAACTGTAATTGATAAATTATTATATGCGGATGTAAATAAAGAAGTGTTGCAGAGCATAAAGAGTTGAAGAGCTTTTGTTAGTGATAAGGGGCAAATAGCCTCAGTGACATGAGAGACAGTGTACCTGCAGATACTCATACACTAGATATCCTCCAGACCAGGATCTTAATGTGCAGGTAGCTGTATAGACAAAATAGCACCAACAGAATGAAGGATGGCAAACAGCCCCCTCACACAAAAATCAGCCTCTTACATGGCCATTTAAGAGTGTCTTCCCACTGCCACAGCTATTTTAATGATGGCAGATGTGCACTCTGCCAGATAGGGAAGCCACAGGTAAGCCCTGGTGACCATTGGGCTTGAGGGAGGGACACTTACTTAAGCACTCATTAATCTATGAAGGACTCCATTGGTGCTATTGACAAACATGATGCAATATACCACCTCCCCTCACTAACTTCCCTTCCTTCCCATGGCCTACCTGATTCACTTGAGCATTCCCAAACCACAGTGTCCTGGTTGGGAAGGTGCCATCTTTCCTTGGATCCTCTTTTCCAGAAAAAATCCAGGAATGGACATGAGGCTCAGTGGCATAATTGACTTCCAGACTTCTGATTGACTGACAGATCCCATGCGAGGTCAACTGTCCTTACTAGGGATGAATGCTCCAGTGACAACCAATTACTACAATGCTGTTCTGGTCCTCACAGACTTTGAAATCATGGTCACACTGTCCCTCTGCTCCTGGGCCTCCTGGTAGTACTCCTGCCACAAGATTAATGTCCCAACTCCTTTATTCACTTTCAGGAATATTGCCAACTCTGCTCAGTGTTTTCAACATTTTCCATTATCATCACAAACCTGAACTGCTCCATTCAGTGTAGCTGCTTTGTGGAGCTTACAAAGGGAAGTGAGCATCACCGACGACCAGGGTTGTCTTACCACTGATCTTTGCTGCCAGCATTCACCTGAAATCTCTATGGCAGAAATGAAGTTATGTGAGGTCAGACCTCTAACTGAATATCTTGATGAAGCCTGCACTGCTTGTCACATAAAGCCTCATACTTTTCATTGAAAATCCAGCATAAAATTGAGAGAGATAATCATTAAGACATTCTCAGGGTTTATTTCAGCTAATCTTTGTTATGATCCCCACAGATAGCAGACAAGACGGAACTCTTTGGAATGAATACTATGTAGAGACCCTAAATCCATGAAATAATGAAATGTTTGGGTTGGAGTGTGATGCAATTACCAGGCAAATATCTTTACAGGAACCAACAGAGCTGAACATATCAGCAATTCAGAAACACTGATCTTCAGTCGAATGCGCTGGAACTAAATATTCATTACAAGTCATAGACCTCATCATGAAACAGCATGTTATCACTTCCTATTTGATCAATGGAATCTACAATTATTCCTGCAATTTCAACCCATTCACAATTAGATAATTAAAAAAACAGTATTTAAAAGGCTCTTAAAACAATATGACATTTTCAAAAGTCTATTTCACATGTTTGTCATTCTGTAAGAGAAGCAGTTTTCAGTGAATTCTAAATCTAATTTTTTTAACATATGAGAAGGAAGAATTATTACAACAGGTTATTCTACCTATTACAAAAAGCGATTTAAAAGAAGCACTGGAAAAAATAATTTTTGTATGTGCTCTCAGAATCTTTCTGATAGTATTTGCGATTATTTTTGTGAAGTATTGGAAATCTAGATTAATCTGGACAGAATCACTCGCACACAAGCACTGAAACATAACACAGATTGAAATTAATAGTTCACTATTAATATCAGATTTTTTCAGTTGATGAAAAAGCCCAACTAACTTAAACAGTGACCTTTCAGCTCATTGACAGCAATAAATCAAATTATCTTTTTCAAGTAGCCTTTATTACTGCCTGATGGAATATAAAAAATCAACTGTTTTCAATAAATGGTTGATTTTTCAATGCTTTGCTTCAAAAAAGCATTACATTGCTTTTTCATTAATGTCAGTTTAAGTAAATACACTATCAATAAATAAATCTGTAATACTACAATCTGTTTTGAAGTAAAATCTATCACTGCAACCAGATACAAATGTTCCTTTGACTATAAATTTCCCAGACATTTTTTTTTCATTATTTCTGGTGGAAATAAATTTCAGTACGCAGAAATAAAGACAGAAAATTTTGGAAAAACATAACAGCACAATTGACATCTGGAGAAAAACAGGGTTAACATCTTAGGTGAACGCAACCACCTTCACCCCCACCCCTTAGATAAGGTACATATGTAAATGTATGTGCTCTCAGAATCTTTCTCATAGTGTCTGCAATTATCTTTGTGAAGTGTTGGAAATCTGGATGAATCTGGACAGAATCACTTGCACGCAAACACAAGCAAAGATTAAAATTATTCACACAGACAATATGTCTCTCTCTCACATCACACACAAAGAGAATCTCAGATTCATACCTAAACAGACACAATCAGTTGCTCTCTCACATGCACACATACAGCACTCACTGCCCACTCAAACAGCATCTATCACCACCTTTCTTTCTGTCACACTCTCATGTATGCAGAATTGTTTAATTGCATACCTGCAGACAGAGTCCCTCATTGTCACACAAATATATACCGTATATACTCATGTATAGGTTGAGTTTTGAAGATTTCTTTTAAGCTGAAAATAGGGGGTCGACTTATACACAAGGCATTGTTTACAGGGGGATAAAATTC
>NC_057735.1:28202924-28206814 GCF_004010195.1 Chiloscyllium plagiosum
GTGTTATTTTTCTGTTTACATTAAAAGTCCTGTTCTGTAGCTTAAAATAGAAGTTCCATACAAAATAAGTGTTAAGTATGTTTAGGTTGTTTGTTACAGTAAATGTCTTAGAATGTGAAACCTTGGTATGTCATCCATTCAGCTCATCATTTGAAGTTTGAAATTATTTTAGTCTCTTGGGGGAAATCATAACAAAACTTACGGAAACAGCTACCACAAAGACCTTAACTGGATTGCCAAAGAGTAGCTAGTGTTCAAGTATTTAATTATGCATACAATGCATTCTGGGGAAAGGCTTGCACTGATTGAAACATCTATCAGTCTATTGTGCAGTGCAGACAAAGAAAACCAACAAGGCCAGGGGAAATTACTCTCTTTCCATGAAATGAAAATCAAGCACATAATAAATAGCTTACTGCTGGCACCAGATAATACTTTAGTAGTAGAGTTCCATTGTGATTCTCAGAGTTTCTATAAAAATGAGTCGGAAAGAGGTCTGAAGGTCAGGTGTGCCTAGACAAGCATCAGACAGCAAAAATACAATGCTATCATTTTTCTAATCCGTATTTCTTTTTTGACTGAAGGAAGGAAAACCTATTATAGATATTAAATATTAGTTTTTAATTTTATATAACATTTTGACCTCATTGCTTCTAAATGTATATGTTTCAGTCAAGCAATAAGCAACTGGGGGAAAACACATTATTATCTAAAACTCCAATTTTCCAACTTGCAAGTATTTTTTTGCTTCAATATTCCAATTTCTGCATTATTTATGGCCTTTTGAGCTGGTAAAAAACAGATCTAACTTCTATCAAGCTTTTCCTCTGCATCTCATTATGGTTGGAACACAAAAGTGAATGAAAGATCAAAAGCCCAAACAAGCCATTTCAGACCCATTAGTTCCCAGTCACTGGTGCTCACAGGCAGAAGGAAATCAGAAACATTTTGGCAAAGTTAATGACTGAATGAAACATTAAGTTAACACCAGAGATCAGCACGGATAGGAAAATATGTGAAATAAAACAGCACTATTTGTTCCACTGTAATCCCTGTATAAATACAGTTTCCATTAATATTTCAATGTGCTATTAATAAAGGAAAATTATTTATGCTTTGAAATTGCTCAAAGGAGCACTTATAGGCCAATTATAGGTATAATTTTGTTTTGATGCAAAATAGTTTTCGAAGCAGGCAGCTTTAAAACTAAAAATAAAATGGTAGAAAAAAATGCATGCAAAGTTTGAAATGCTAACATAAAATGTAATAATTATTCCATGGAATGGGGTCGACTGAACAAAAGCAAAGAGGTGATGTTATTCTTATATAAATGGCTACATCAAGGTTTTTTAAATCTCAATTTGGGTTCTTCAATTTCAGAATGATGTGAATGCCATGAGAAGGCACAAAATAAAATCACTTCTCTGAAACCGAGAATGAAAGTAGAACAGGTTTGAGCAGAGATCAAAGGAACTAGGGCTGTTTACTTTAGCACAAAAGCAGTTAGGAGAAGGTTTACTTTGGTATGCCAAAAATCATAGGGTTTTGATAATACAAGTAGGAGAACATTTATTTCCACGGGCAAGAGAGTCAGAAACTAAAGGCAGTATATTAAGATCACCAATTTTTTTTAACACTGTCTTTAATGATCAGATGCAGTAAACATGGACAGCCAGGCATATTGACACAACTGTAGATATATACATATAACTAGAAAGCTGTTCCTTCACTGAAGATAGTTGATCAGAAAAAAAAGTGATCTTACCGTTTGCACAAAGTAGAGAGTGTTATGGACTAGGCCAAACCACTCAAAACATTCTTAATCATGCAGCCCCAGACTGTAACTTTGCAATGTTTTCAGTAAGTATATAGTGAAACATACCCGGAGTAAGTTAGCAAGGTTAACTACTAGATTTTAAAACAGACAAAAATTTATTCACGAAATTACACAATGAAACACAACAAACAGAATAAAGAATTCCTACAGAATTCAACCTATCCAACGCAACTTAATTATGCTGTTCCAACTATACACAATAGTCCCAATAAGCAAACTCCCTTTAAAAACCAGTATAAATGGAACACGTGCTTACAGGTTGAAGTTGAAGGGCAGAAAAGAGAGAGAGAATTTCCATGCAGCTCCCTGTTGAGCTTCCAACCAGTTCAAGACTGAACTAAAACTGCTCAGCTCAGCTAGAGAGCTGACCACTCCCCTTTCATTATACAGGTCACTTCTAAAACATGACCACTTTGGCCTGAAGTCTCATCTGTTTACATATAAACAAAATGCCTCTCAAAATCCTTTTCATCTCTGTACCAAACACACTTATACTTAATATACTGCCTGGTTGGCTGTATTCATGTGACTTCCAATTCCATTTTAAGTGCCTTTGTTGCAGTCTCTTGCGGCTGTTAAACACAAATGATTTTAACCAAAATGGATAGCTTGTAAGAAAATAAAACATAGGAGCAAAAGTAGAATACTCAGACCTTCAAGTCTGCTCTACCTTTCAAAAGGACATTGGCTTGTCTGATATTTCCATAACTCCTCCTTCATACTTTCCCCTGTTATCCTTACTTCCCTGTACATCAGGAATTTGTTTGTCTCCACTTTGAATATATTTAATAAACCAACCTGCAGTATTCTGAGTAGTGAATGTTAAAGAGTTGGAATTGAGTCACAGCAGTCGTGATGCATAAGTGACCTGCTTAATTGTAATTGTGAGGCAATTTTCTTGTCCAAATATCCCTCTATTTATTTTGTTCTTAGACCACTACAACTCTAAATTCCCGCTTCCTCTCTTCTTCAGTGTTGGGGATACATTTGCTGTATTTCAGTCAGTAGAACCAGTTCCAGAATTCATAAAATAATGTAAAGTCACCATTGGTCAATCCATTATCCCCATTGCTATCAATTTTAACAGTCTATAATGAATCATATAATTTTTCAAGTACTACTGCTTTACTAATGCTAGCATTCTTTAGCTCCTCAATTACAGAAATCCCTTGATTGCCAAGTATTTTTGGGAAATGTTTTGCATCTTTTTCCAAGAAGACATGTGCAATGCAATTATTTAATTTCTCTGACATTTCCTTGCTCTCTACAATACATTCTGCACCCCCATTTGTAGTGGAACCACATGGGTCACAGAATCATACATTACAGATGAGGTTCTTTGGCCCATTGAGACTGTACTGCCAGAAATAAGCTACATGAGTCCCACTTTCTCACACCAGGCCTTGAATGTTATAATGCTTCAAGCGTTCTTCCAAGAAATTTTTAAAGTTGTGAGGTTTCCCACCTCCACAAGCCTACAGACATCCTCACCATCCTCTGAATGAAATAGCCTATCCTTAAATTCCCTCTAATCCTCCTGCTTTTCACTTTAAAGTTATGTCCCTCCTGTTATTGACCCTTCGATTAAGGGAAACAGTTGCTTTCTATTTACCCTATCTACACATGCCCTAACATCAACATCTTGGGGGTTAACCAGAAACTGAGCTGGACTAACCATATTAATACGATTACAATAAGATCAGGTCAGAGGCTAGGAATCCTGCAGTGAGTAACTCACTTCATGATTCTCTAAGTCTGTTTGGAACAGAGAAGTTGGGCGGGATGGGGGAGGGTTTGGTGGAGGCAGTGGGGAGATGTACTTGATAAAAGCATCCTTGCTAATCTTCTTCAATAGACAATAGACAATAGACAATAGGTGCAGGAGTAGGCCATTCAGCCCTTTGAGCCTGCACCGCCATTCAATATAATCATGGCTGATTATTCCTAATCAGTATCCTGTTCCTGCCTTATCTCCATAACCCTTGATTCCACTAACTTTGAGAGCTCTATCCAACTCTTTCTTAAATGAATCCAGAAAGTGGGCCTCCACTGC
>NC_057735.1:28207551-28212533 GCF_004010195.1 Chiloscyllium plagiosum
GTCCAGGTACACTACATCTACGGGATTTCCCTCATCCAACTTCATAGTTACATCCTCAAAAAATTCAAGAAGATTAGTCAAGCATGATTTCCCCTTCATAAATCCATGCTGACTCTGTCCTGTCCTATCCTGTTGCTACTATCCAAATGTGCAGTAATTTCACATGTCCCTTTAACATGTCACATGTCACATGTTCCTTTAACATGTCAGTAGTAGTTTGTACAGTTCTCCTTTATGTTCCTTGTTAGCTTGTATTTATATCGAATTTTCTTTTACTTTATCAATTTCTTGGCCCTGCTTTATTGGGTATTACTTTACTCCAAATCTTCAAGCTTCCCATAATGGAATTCTTGTAAGTCACTTCCTTTGTCCTGGATTAGTTTTAACTTCTTTAATTAAGCATGGTTAATTCATTATTCGCTTTAGGTCTGTGCCTTAGATAAATGTATATCTGTTGTAGACCTTACGTAAATTTTTATATACTATCCCTTACATGCCTACCATCAAATATTTTGTTGCACATACTCAATCTGGCATACCCAACCTATCCTCATAGCTTCATTTGTGTAGCTTTAAGTCCCTAGTTTCATTTCGATGCAGAAGTGTTGGACTGGGTTGGACAAGGTCAGAAGTCACACGACACCAGGCTTCACCTGATGAAAGAGCAGAGCTCCAAAAGTTTGTGATTTCAAATAAACCTGTTGGATTATGACCTGGTGTCGTGTGACTTCTGACCTCATTGCTTTATGAACTACATCTTTCGAATTTCATTTATAACTCTGTTATATTCAGGGTAATAATTTCCCAAAGGTTTCTTTACAGTAAAGTTATTGGTTATCCTTTCTCAGAAATGTCTGTCTGTTCCCTAACTAAAAAAATTACTGCTCTTCCCCTATTATGTCTCACTTCCTGTATACATGATTCACTTATGGCACTAATGACCTGGCTCTGACAGCTCTCCTCTGATGAACTTTTGCCCAAACGTATTCATAGCAGGAAACAAAGTATGTACAATATTGTGTCAGAGAACTCCTGACGGTCACACATTTCTTATCAGCTGCGCATCCCTAAGCTCTGGTTTGAACACATCCATGAACATGCTATTCACATATTCCTCCATCTTGTGAATACTTAACCATGACTCCAGCCCTGGCTTAAGTTCTGATGGTCAGGCTTATGCAGATGTAACACTTCCTGCAGATGTGTTCATTTGCGACGCATGGTGTATCTACGACATCCTACAGCCTGTATATTCCACTCAGCTGAGCTTCTCTGACAGAACTGTCCTGGTTATTCGTTATGAATAAAACAGCTGACTTAAAATAGCTCATTCTGCTGCAGTGAAATACATGTAAAATACTGGGACAGTATAAGTAAGTAAAAAGGGGGAAAGAAAGAGCACTTCTCCTTTTTACCTAACTCACCATTTACCAAATGCAATATGCTTGAAATCTATTTTTAAACTGCAAAGAGACCACTATGTTCATACTCTTTGCGCCTACAGTGGAACAAACTAGTAGACCTTGTTTACCCTGTCTACAGCTAGGAAAAAGGTCTTACCTAACTTTAATTCTTAGCTCAGTAAAAAAAAGACAAATGCAAGTCATTATACTTTTAGGAAGATAATAGCATTAAATGACTCATTGGCCTTGCTGAAATCAGAAAATTATTCTTAATATATTCTGTTATTATAAATTCAAAGTAACCTTCCAGATATTCTGTTGTTTCAGGTGAATCAAGCTTCTGAGGTGAACTCACTTTTATTGCAAGGATTTCAAAAACATCTGTAAAATATCCCTCCAGAGGAATTAACGTGGATATTTTCTGATTCTGTATTTTCTGAAGACCAGTATTTTCCTTACCAGGTTAATGAATAAATGCATTTATTCTTATCATATACAAGTTACTGCACATCATAATGTCTGCATGTAATGAACCCAAGTGATGATGTGATTGATTATTTTCATGACCATCCATTAAGAATCTAGGTTTTTATAATGAGGGCCAAGTAATACATAAGATTTAGGAAAATAAAATTAATTTATAGCTTGCCTCCTTACTCGACATTTTTGCAATGTACTGCGCATTAAGTTTCATGCTGAATAAACATTTTAAAATTCAGCCCTTTTATTCAGAACCTCATCTCCATTTAAATAATGGGATAGGTCTTCCAAAATATGCTGTGTTAATCATTGCTTTTGAATCCTATTGATAAACAAAACAAAATAAATGAAATTTAAGGAATTATTCTCAATGTTTGTTTGTTAAAATAATTTTAAAATGGTTTTATAACAACAGTTCAAAATGTAATGTTTAATTTGTTATATGTACCATGCTACATTTTCTCTGGTTGCAAAGTCAAGAACAAAGGAAAATAACTTTAAATTTAGAGCTTTGGCATTCATAATTTGATATCAGGAAGCACTTCCTTAAGTAAGTTAGAAGTTAATGGAATACATGTGTTATCTACAAAAAATACAAATTAGGGGTTACCCCTATTGTTCCCAGGAAACCCTTTAAGCTGTTTGCACTGTCAGTACACAGTTAATATTTAACAAGAGGAGAAAGCAGTGCAGCAAATCTTGCAATTTTCTGTGACAGGCCAGTTTCATTACAAACATAAACAAATGTAAAGTTGAAGCATCACAACAGTTATTGTTTGAGTACTATTTTCCCAGGGGACCACTCCTGACACCTTGTGGTATACGTCACCTCTACCAATATGTGGTTCTGAGTAAGGATTGTTTGAGGTCTTTTCCTTGCTACAAATCCTTCTTTGTCTTTGATTTGTCTTTAGCTTAGTGGTTGGAGCAGTGACCGGACCCCACCGTGTAAGTCTGCCTGTCAAAGAACAGGGGGCCCATGCAGTAAGTGGGCTCTGCTGACACCTCAGCTAAATATATGGATATATGGATGGTAAACGTACAGGCCTGTATATACAAATGATTAATTCCGATCTCTGTATGCAAAGAAATGGAATGTTTATGTATGTATGTATGTACAGATCATCAAAATATTTTATGAATAAAGTATATTTTTGAAATAAAAAAAATGTTGGAGCAGTGACCTGGCAGGGGAGAGACTGTGATCCAGAAGGTGGTGGCTCTCCCTGGATGAGTCTGACCTGAGAAGCTTTGTCATCTTCAGAAGATCTCAAGATCATCGCTGTGTTGGGATTGTAAGCAGAACTTGGAGGTTTGTTGATTGGGCTAAGCTGCAATTGATGGATCTTTATGCTGCTTTGGTTTAACAGCAATTTACTTATAGTGACAGTAACGAGGTCAGCCAGGTGGACCTCATCGAATATGAATTCCCTGATTGGAGCTGTTAATCTGGTCCAATCAGAGAGCCGTGGCTGACAGGTTTTGATTTAATCCCTGCCCTCCCCTTCACTTTTTGATCACGCAGCATCACCCTCTCCCGAGAAGGGCACTGCTTGTCACAGGCCACTCAAGTGTTTCCTTTCTTCTTGGTGGTGGAATATAAATAAAGATTCATGCACTTGCTGTTCTTCACTGTGTCCGACACTTCCACACACACGACATGGGGGCTGGGGAAAAATAAGCACTACCGCTGTTAGACAGTAGGGCGGGGAATGAAAAACAGAAAAGAAAACAGGAGTGTCAGAGGTTCTGTTTTCTCTGAGAGCTGGCTCTGAGGGAGCTGGATCAGTGTCTAGTACCTTCCATGTTTAAATAAAGGGTGACTTGATGATGGGAAACTGGCCTCTGTAGAGTTATTTCATTAGTGACCAGCCAGCCAGAGCTATGGCTTCTGATGACGCGCAAGCCCCAGGCAATGAATCTACAATACAGTCAGAGTGACTGTGAATAAGGTGGAGGAAGGACCATCAGCTGACTATACCCTCTTCGTGAAGAGCGTCCTCTGGATTGCTGCGGGTTAGTAACAGATATGTTCTATCTGCAGGAGTTCCCCAGCTGGGTGGGGTCTTCAGGAACGTGCTGTTTGAAGGAGGCAGTACTGACGTAGTGGACCCTTTCGGAATCTGGATCAGCAAATGGAAGGTCAAGGTGACCCTGAAGATGGATGCTAGTAGGTACATCCTCCATCTGCCCTCCAGCTTCACATTCAGAGGGAGCTGAGGCTCCCTGACATATGTGGGGCAGCCTAGAGTTGCAGGCGAGAGAGAGGCGGGGAAAACTGTCCCAGCTCCAGGAAAGTATGCAGAACCTGCTCCTGCTGCAGTCGATGGGGGTGGATGTCACGGAGGACCTCAAGGAGGTGAAGGACCAGCAAGCCTCGCTCTTTGCTTCGGAGGCCTCCAAGATAATCTTCCGGTCCAGGGTCCGCTCGGTGGAGCAGGACGAGACGTGCTCACGTTTCTTCTTCCAGAAGGTGCACAAAGAGAGCTCCGTGCTCAGCAGCCTGAAGGAAGAAGATGGCTCGGTAACGTCATCTCAGGCTGACGTCATGAGGATCAGTAAATCCTTCTACGCAGTCTGTATGACGCGAAGCCGACCGTCAGCGTGGCCTCCCAGTCGTTCCTGTCCTCTATCACGGAGGTCTTAGACGACAGAACATGGGAGAGGCTGGACCAGCCGCTATCTCTGGACGAGCTGACCAAGGCCCTCGAGTCCTTCGAAAAGAATAAAACTCCCGGAAGCGATGGCTTACCGGTCAAGCTCTCTTCCGCTCTGTGGGACTTGATTGGCCAGGACCTGCTGGAGGTGTATGTCAGTATGCTTCGGGCAGGTACCATGAGTGAATCCATGAGGAAAGGCATCATCACCCTCGTCTACAAGCGGAAGGGGGAGAACTCAAAAATTGGAGACCAATCTCACTGTTGAATGCAGATTACAAAATTCTGTCAAAGGTAATCGCCAACCGGGTCAGGTCTGCTCTAGGGTCGGTGATTCACCCTGACCAAACCTGTGCTGTGCCAGGCAGGAAGATCGCTGAGAGTCTCGCACTCCTCAGGGATACAATCGCCTACGTGCAGGACAGAGGGTTAGACACCTGCC
>NC_057735.1:28214118-28241131 GCF_004010195.1 Chiloscyllium plagiosum
GGGGGGACGAGGCTGTCACACACCTCCTTCTGGAATGTGCCTATGCAGAGGGAGTCTGGAGAGGAATGCAGTGGTGTTTGTCGAGGTTCGTCCCGAGCAGCGCCGTGACGTGGGACTCCGTGCTCTACGGTCTGTTCCCCGGGATGCACACCGAGACGAACATCAACTGTGCCTGGAGGATCATCAACTCGGTGAAGGACGCTCTCTGGGTGGTCCGAAACCTGCTGATCTTCCAGCTGAAGGAGTTGACCCCGAGTGAGTGTTGCAGACTGGCACATTCCATGGTCCAGGACTATGTGTTGAGGGACGCGCTGAAGCTTGGGGCAGTTGCTGCCAAGGGGTGGTGGGGAAAGACCACTGTGTAAAGTCTGCCTGCCTAACGAAGAACAGGGGGCCCATGCAGTCATTTGGGCTCTGCTGACGCCTCAGCTAATTATATGGGCATATGATCAAAAAAATGTACAGACCTGTATAAAATTATAAGTTTTGATCTCTGTATGTAAATGTTTACATACATATGGCATGACCAATTGTACAGACCATCAAATTATTTATGAATAAAGTATATTTTTGGGAAAAAAAAAGCCTAGAGTTGCCAAACCTGTGGGAGGTCGGGGCACCTGACAGCGGACTGCAAAGTGACCGTCTGCAGGAACTGCAAACAGGAGGTGTGCATGACTATGGACTGCAAGAAGCCCAAGAGCGGCCAATCTGTGTGGGGAAGCAGGTCACCTGTACAAGGCCTGAATAAGATGAGTGGGTATCATTTACGCTCAGATGGCTGCGGGTAACAACATGACCTAGGGGCCTCCAAAGCTCAGTAAGGTGTCACTTTCCATCATGAAACAAGAAACACCCTCCAGAAGGAGAGACAGGCTGGAGAGGAGGAAAAGGTCGCCAGTGCGGAGGGACAAAACCAAACCAACCTCCACCTGAACAGATGGAATCAATGAAGGAGGAGGATATGGAGAGATGGGGGAGTGGCTACTGGTGAGAAACGACAGAAACAGAAAAATATGTCGGACCCTCACAGGCCCACAGCAAGATGGAAAGAGACAGCTGCATGATGGACACACCAGCAGCTCCTCTGACGATGAAGACATGTGGAGGGATGGCCACCAACAAAAAAAGAAGCAGAGTACAATGGGAGAGAAGGAGAGGAGCACCTCTGACCCGGAAACGCCGAACATCCTGAGTGGCCTGGTGAAGCCAATTTCCAAACGTCAGGAACCCAGGGGTCCCACCGCAACATAGCTCCAGGCAACCGAGAGCAGCGATGCTCCACATAAGGAGCAGGGCATGACAGCCCCTCTCCTGGATTCTGAACTGGACCTTCCGGCTTCTTCCTTGGTCAGATCAGGGTAACGGCCGCAGGGAAGAACAGGATGGCTATCTCAATGATGAGAGTGTCTAACAGTTTGCTGACACCACAGGGTTGCAGAGACTCCCCCAGTGAGAGATCTGTGGATGAATTGCCATTGGTTCCATGGGTAATTCTACAAAATCTCAAAATGGGTTTTAAAATTGCTGGCATTAACATATGTAGCATTAAGTCTATTACAAGATGTGTTTACACATTGGCTTATCTGGCCAACATCAAAGCAGACCTCTGGCCTGAGTATTCTGTTGCCAGGAGACAACTTCACTATCTCCAAAGTTAAGGAGATGGTGGGTGGTGCTTCCTTATAGTAAACGTTACATATAGAAATGCTCTCCTGGGATTACTTACCATGTACGCCCCAGTGGTACAGAGTGAGCAGCTGGCCATCCTGCAGCAGCTCCCTCTGCTGCTGGCGACATCCAGGTTGGTCATTCTGGTCAAAGACTTCAACTGCATCGTCGATGTGGTTGGACGATCTGGGGGGGGTCTAACGGCAAACTGGATGCTGCGTCCAAATTCCTGATAGAAATGGTTAAAGTCGCTAAGCTGCACGATGTCTTCAGCAGCCCTGCAAATGGAGAGCAGTGTAGGTACACTAGGTCGCAGCCAGATCGGTCTATCTGCTCAAGAGTAGTTTTCCTGTTTGTGTCCTCTGTATTCTCAGTCAGACTCACTGACATCAAGCCTGTGTTCTTCTCTGACCACTGCCTCCTGCAGGCCAACTGTCATCTACAGGACGACCTATGTGCCAGCAATGTAATGTGGAAGCCAAATGTGAAACTATTAACCCCAGAAAACACTGAGATGCTCAAAATGGATTATGCAGGTTACAGATCCATGAAGTCCCTTTTTCAGTGTCCAGTGAACTGGTGGGAAATAGTCAAAGGGAACATTCTTCTTCCTCAAAGATGTTTAGAAGATGAGAGAGAGGGGGCGGGGGAAATTGTCCAAACTCCAGAAAAGCCTGCCCGAACTGAAACCTGCTGCAGATGATATGATTGACATCAAGGAGGATCTCCAGGAGATGAAGAGCTATCAAGCCTCACTCTTTGTCTTGGAGGTCTCCAAGATAATCTTCTGGTCCAGGGTCCGCACCATGGAGCAGGATGGGATGTGCTTACATTTCTTCTTCCAGAAGGCGCACAGTGAGAGGTCTGTGCTCAGCAGCTTGAAGGAAGAAGATGGCTCAGTGATGTCACCTCAGTCTGACATCCTGAGATTGGCAAATGCTTTTATGTGAGACTGTACGACATGAAACATACAGACAGCATGGCCTCCCAGTCATTCCTGTTCTCTAACACAGAGGTGCTAGATGACAGCATGTGGCAGCGGCTGGACGAGCTGTTATCTCTGAATTAGGAGAAGAAAGTGAGGAACATAGAACATAAAACATTACAGCGCAGTACAGGCCCTTGGGCTCTTGATGTTTTGCCGACCTGTGAAATCAATCCAAAGCCCATCTAATCTACGCTATTCCATTTTTGTAGATATATCTATCCAATGACCATTTAAATGTCCTTACAGTTGGCGAGTCTACTACTGTTGCAGGCAGTGCATTCCACACCCCTGCTACTCTCTGAGTAAAGAAACTGCCTCTGATATCTGACCTATATCTATCACCCTTCAACTTAAAGCTATGTCACCTCATGCTAGCCATCACCATCCGAGGACAAAGGGAACCATCCCTGTCGACCCTATCTTATATGACTCAATGAAGTCACCTCTCAACCTTCTTCTCTCTAACGAAAACAGCCTCAAGTCAGTCAGCCTTTCCTCATAAGACCTTCCCTCCATACCAGGCAACATCCTAGTAAATCTCCTCTGAACCCTTTCCAATGCTTCCACATCCTTCCTATAATGCGGTGACCAGAACTGTACGCAATACTCCAAATGTGGCCGCACCAAGGTTTTGTATAGCTGCAGCCTGAAAATTGACAGGACTGCAGATGCTGGAAAAGTCTGGCGCTGAAAACCAGTTCAGGCAGCATCTGAGGAACTAGAGAATCGATGTTTCAGGCGTAAGCCCTTCATCAGGAATGTAGGTGAGGGCAAGGTGGCTGAGAGATAAATAGGAGGGGATGGGGCTCGGGAAAGGTAGCTGGGAAGGCAATAGGTAGATGCAGGTGGGGGATTGAAGAGTTGGGTGGAGAATGAGCTGACCAAGACCCTTGAGTCTTTCGAAAAGAATAAAACTCCTGGAAGTGATGGCTCAATGGCTGATCTGTATTCAGTTCTATGGGACCTGACTGGCCAGGACCTGCTGGAGGTGTTCGAGAGTAAGTGTCTGTCAGGTACCATGAGTGAATCCATGAGGAAAGGTATCATCACCTTTATCTACAAGCGAAAGGGGGAAATGGAGGAAATTAGAAATTGGTAACCACTTTCACTGTTGAATGCAGATTACAAAATCCTGTCGAAGGGTGTCACCAGCCAAGTTAGGTGTGCTCTGAGATTGGTGATTCACCCCAATCAAACTTGTGCTATACCAAGCAGGATGATCTCAGAGAGCCGTGTGCTCCTCAGGGATACGATCGCTTATGTGCACGCTGGTGGGTTGGACACCTGCCTGATCAGCCTAGACTGGGAGAAGGCCTTTGACAGAATATTGTACACCTACATCTGGGACATTGTCTTCAAAGTGGACTTTTAGGAGGGAATCTGCATTTGGATCTGACTGCTCTACACCAACATCATTAGTGCAGTTTCCATCAACGGGTAGGAATCAGGAAGCTTCCTGATCAGATCTGGAGTCAGGCAGGGCTTTCATTCTCTCCTGCTTTGTTTGTGTGCTGCATAGAGCCTTTTGTCAAGTCCATCAGGAAGGATTCGAAACCTGAGAGGGGTGAGTATTCCAAGATGTGAAGGCTATCAGGTTCAGAGCCTCCCTGTACATGGATGATGTCATAGTTTTCTGCTTGGATCCACTGTTAGTGCGCAGATTCACAAGCATCTGCAGCCAGTTCAAACTGGCCTCAGGAACCAAGGTAAACAACGGCAAAGGCAATGCTGTGTTCTTTGGGAACTGGGCCGACCGATTCTTTATCCCCTTCACTGTCAGGACAGATTACCTAAAGGGGCGGGAAATATGATTTGGAGGGCCCAGGGCATGTGCAAAAACGTGGAAGAAGCTTATCACTAAGATGATGCAAAAACTGGTCTGGGAGCACTGTTCCCTCTCCACTGCAGGTGAAAACCTGGTCATCAGGTGTGCAGCACTTTCTCTGACCCATTCCCTGATCCTGCGCTGTTGCAGTCACCTGAGCCATCTTTCACTTCATCTGGAGGTCTAAGATGAATGATGTCCAAGGGGACACCGTGTACAAACCTCTGGATAAGTGGGGGGGGAGAACGTACATGACGCCGCCCTCATCCACCTTTGTGCATGGCTGTATCAAGCTGTGTGTAGACTCTTGGTACAGAAACACTAAGTGTCACTATGTACTGAGGTTCCACATGCCCCTGGTGTTGTAAAGGTTGGGACTGGCCTCAGCACAGTGAAATGTTCTAAGTAGTTGTACCGTTTTGTATCACCTGTCCTTCATGGAGAAATTTGCAAAGAAGTACACCTTTGACCACAAGTCTATCAGAAAGTGGTCAGCACATAATGTCCTTGAAACCCTGTATGAAAAGGAGAGGGTGGATCCTGTGGGTGGTTCCCTGAGCAGACAGCTAAAGTCATTTGGCAGAATGCCTCATCACCAGAATTTTTCAGCATATTTAATACATCGCTTGGCTGG
This sequence comes from Chiloscyllium plagiosum, assembly GCF_004010195.1. Taxonomy (NCBI): domain Eukaryota; kingdom Metazoa; phylum Chordata; class Chondrichthyes; order Orectolobiformes; family Hemiscylliidae; genus Chiloscyllium; species Chiloscyllium plagiosum. The sequence goes on from NC_057735.1 coordinate 28,219,237, forward strand.
TGGTGGGAAGGGCAGTACCCGTGAGATAATTCGTGTACACCCAGACATTGTGCCATTGCATGCTGAGAGGAGTAGAGACTGTCACACATCTCATTCTGGAATGTGCCTTCACAAAGGAAGTCTGGAGAGAGATGCAGTGGTGTTTATCAAAGTTCATCCGGAGCAGCTCTGTGACGCAGGACGCTGTACTCTCTGGCCTGCTCCCCAGGATATACACTGAGGCAAGCATTGACTGCGCTTGGAGGATCATCAACTCAGTAAAGGACGCTCTTTGGTCTGCCCGAAACTTGTTTGTCTTCCAGAGCAAGGAGTTGACCTTGACCGAGTGTTGCAGACTGGTCTGTGCCAAGGTCTAGTATTACGTGCTGAGGGACGCACTAAAGCTTGGGGCAGCTGCCATCAAGGCGCACTGGGGAAAGATCACCATCTAAGGTCGTTGAGCCAAAGTACAATAGGGGTCTGTTTAGTTATCAGACCCTCCCGGTGCCTCAAATATACGTAAATAGTATTTTGCTTTAGTAAGAAATTCCTTGGGATTTTTGGAACTGGAACTGTTGGGAAAGTCAACCTCCAGTGTTTGTTCCCAATATGCTACAACTGTACAGAACAGAACTGCCTTAGTGACTATGTATGTATAATAAGTTTTTTTATGAATAAAGTATATTTTTGAAATAAAAAATGCATGAGAGATTTTGATCTTACATAAAAGAAAGATTTATTACATGATAACAATGTAGAGCATTGCTCCAGGTACATCTGCTTCCTCCAAAAGTTAATGTAGAACTCCTTATCTCCAACCACAGACTGTGTGTGACATCAGTAGAGTGTCAATGTATAGCCAGTGTAACATGAACACTACCTTTCAGAACTATTACCTAACACAATAACTTGTTGAAGTGTTGAGTTTCTTCAACTGGGAATGTTTGTTTAGGGATATCAAATGAATTAAAGATGCTAGATCATTAGACAACCTCAGGCCTTTAATGAGAAATATAATTTAAAATGTTCTAAATGTGGTACACAGATGCTGCAATATAGGTATGGTTATGACTTCCTTTAAAATATGTCACGTTTAGATCTTTACTAAGTCACTCACCTAACTTCTCATCTCAAACTTCTAATCTCAGGTTAAAGAAAACAAAATGGTAGCAGAGAATTAAGATTTCAACTTTCTATTTTGAATGATGCATTAAATACATTCTGATTGACTTTATAGATTGTTCATGCTGTATTCAATGCTTTCATGCACAGTTATTTGATAGAAAATTTTGAAGGTTTTTCATCTATATCTTCCCTTATCAATAATTACATGCTGGCTCTTAATAAATGTACCACTAGGTGCACAAATATTGGTGACAAAAGTTGCTGATGACCAAAGGAGATAATAAAATGGGACAATACATTTCCGAAATGTTTTTCTACTACAATTCAATATCACTTCACCCAGAATCTCAACTGTGCCTCAGCATTGTATTTTCTCAAGATTTAATCGAATTCTTTAAACAGTGGTGTGTATTTTTAATAGCTCAAATTACCATTGAATATTTTCATTTGGATCTATCACTAATTAATTGCAGCTTCAATTGTGATTCATCCAGTACCAGAGGCCAGCTGGCTAAAATCATTTTTTTAATTGCTTGTCAAGCTCAAATTATATACATTTCCACATACAAAAAGCAAAGTAACCAATGCCAGTTGTTTTGTTCAGCAGAAAACACGAATTCCACAAAAATTCCAAGTAGCTTTTTAACCATTAACATAAAGCTTAAACAATATACAAATGTAATTTGAAATTTGGGATAGAATTAATGCCTTTTAATTCAATTTCTAGAATATGTTGTAGAATCAATCTTGCATATTCCTGAATAACGTGCTGAAAATACTGGAGAGTGATAGCTAACTTTGAGTTAGAATGTACAGAGAAACCCCAAAACCAAATTTCAGATTATCCGAAGTAGATCACAAGGTCCTGATAGAAACATTACATCAAAGAGGTGTTTCCAACACTGATCGCGTCTTTTGTTTACAATGATTAAAAACAAACTCAGCTTACTGAAATGCTGCTGAGAACAGTCCTGGACATCGAGCCCAGGCACTGTCTCCAAATGACTGACTGCCTGCCCTCTCTGCCCACACTTTCCCTGGAGTTCTACACAGGGGTGTACCCTAAACCCCCCTTCCCCAGATAATCTCTCCAACATTGTCCTGTACAGGGCAAAGGTGGAACCTGTCAAAAAGCTGAAGTAAAATGTGTGTGTGTGTTCACACATGCAGGCATACGCTTTTTGGAGACTCACTTCCCAAAGGCAGCAGCAATCTTACTGTTGATGTCCAGTTTGGCTGCCCCGGTGGAGGTGAGGGCACACAGGGGGTAGGGACGTGGATTAGGGGAAAAATGCGGGTGAGGGGGATGGGGGTGGGGTAGTGTGTGTCTGCTCAGAAACAAATCCTGAGACAATGAGAGGGAGCAAGGCAGGCAGAGCGAGGAAAGAGGAAATTTCAGAAAAATCCAAGCCCCAGAGGAGAGGCATTGAATCAATTAACTGAATAATCAATTATCAGAACGAAATAGTGCCCGCCCATCTCTTTCAGATAATCGTAGTTCCTCTGTATTCAGCAGCTTGATTGAATTGCATTGAATTTATTGTCACGTGTACTGAGGCACAGTGAAAAGCTTTGTCTTGTGATGAATACAGGCAGCTGAGAGTTAAGTAGCAGAGATAAGTAACTAATAGGTATTCAGTGGCAAAAACAAAAACACCTCCAGGCAAATGGTAAGAGTTTGTGAGTCTGTTCAGTATTCTAACAACAGTAGGGCAGAAACTGTTTTGAAACCGGCTGGTGCGTGTGTTCAGGCTTCTGTACCTTCTCCCTGATGGTAGATGTTGTCGAAAAATATTGCCAGGGTGGGATGGATCTTTGAGAATGATAAATATAGTGGAGCAGTTATATATGAAGATCTAATTCTGACTTAAGAAATCTTGGGCAGTGAGATGGTTTGAAGAAAATGTTTAACTCTTGAATTATATCATTAAACTTATGCTATAACTGTGTTACTTCCATAGGAAATATTAACAAGTAACAATTGGAGAATTATGAGCAGTTGAGTTACAATGTCATAGAAATATATCAAAAGAATGTTGATACAAAACTTTACACTATTGATATGTGTGTGATGTAAGAAGAAATTGAGCCTAAGTGAATTTGTTTTATTGTTTCTCTGACACCCTCCATAGTTGAGAAAGGCAGACAGGTAGACTGTAGGTTTCTCAAGAGGCATTGAAAGCATATTATTACCCTTGCCTCACCCATTGTACTTGTACCCATCTAAGGAGTAACACTAGTGATGGAGGCATTGATATAGCAGAGGCTTAGATGCAGAGATGAAACTTTACATTCACATATAATCTTGAAAATAAGGATTGCATATCAAGTTAACTGTCTGTTTAATATTTATGGTTGAGGTTTCTTTGAAAATAGTTGATATAACTCACGTTTTTTCAGCGCTGTTATTTTGATTCAGCAGTGGCATGATAGAGCTGCAGTGTGGACTGTTCAGGTTATAAAGTGCAGAAGTGATTGGTGCTACTCACTTGGGACTTGATCAGAATAGTTAGCCGCAGCCATAAGTGACCAGCACAATATCATGCTGGTCAGTGCCCTTATTATTACAAATGTTAATTGTTTACATGTCTTCCGCTCGGTGGGGCTCATCTGCACCCACCTGGAAGCTAACCTAATCTATGACATTTGTAGTATTGCCATCCATTCCTACACTGAATCACAGTTGAGCTAGGGAAGCGTAGACACTTATCATAAGACTTCTTGGCATTCTCTATGGCATTCACCCCCTCCTCCTGACACCATTGGCTTTTTACAAGCAAGACAAGGCTATACATAGAATGACTGCAGTACGCTTAGAGGCCATTCAACCTATTGAATCTGCATCTGCCCTCTAAAAATGATCCCACCCTTTCCATATAACCCCACATTTACCATGTTAATCCACCTAACCTGCACATCTTTGGACTGCAGGAGGAAACAGGAGTACCCAGTGGAAATCCACACAGATACAGGGAGAACATGCAAATTTCACACAGTCACCCAAGACTGGAATGAAACTCAGGTCCTTGATGCTTTCAGGCAACAATGGTAACCACTGAGCTTGCCTTGCTGCCTCTTTTAAAAGTTTGATCAGAAAATCCCAAAACTGGCAAGGATCCATTGCAATCAAGTTCCTGCTATTTTCTGATGGAATCTGCTGAATACCTACCATTATGGGAGTATTCTGCAGAATCCATAAAAAAATTTGGAGAATATCCAATGAACATCATCAAGAACTGATTTTTATTTCAATGCACTTTAAAAGGAAACAGTATGCTTGCAGACAGAAATTTGTCACTGGTGGTGGAGCAAAACGAACAGCATCAGATTGTTTGTCCTCTATCCAAAACACATGACTGCAATGGAATTGAATAGGGCTCTGGCCCGAAACATCGATTTTCCTGCTCCTTGGATGCTGCCTGACCTGCTGTGCTTTTCCAGCAACAAACTCTCAACTACAATGTATTATGGGCAGCTGATCTGATGCAATTTTTTTTGTGTCACCACCTGAGATGACTTTCTACATCTCTGTGCGCAATTTTAGATGTCTTAGGATTCTGAATGACAGTTGTTACATTCAGATTACATTCACAGATGTTGAGAAATTTTCTGTCATCGTATAGTAATACATCAAAGGTGCAATTTATATTGTCAAAGTAATGGTTCACCTAGCATAATTAAAACATTTTATTAGCTATACGTTTTCTATTAGCTCTATAGATAACAAAGAATTCCTATTTCAGGAGCAAATATGGCAAATTTAGTCAGCTGAGGCTGTGGGGCATATATCCTGATTCCCATGCATGTCTGTACTGGCAAAATAGTTATTGTATTGAGTAATCTTGGCTTGAATAACTGGGATTGGAAAGTTTCCAGTGACTCCCTTTGGCTGTTACCCTCAGATTTAGTTTAAGATTGGTATTATCTGACAGTAACAAAGGATTGGGAGACACAAACTATTTGATTGATTTCATGTTACCTTCCAGTCAAGGAATAAACTGTGTGCTTCAAAAACTCTCTTCACATTAGCTGCAATTACACTGCCGTGAGTATAAAAGGGAAAAGCAATTAATCTCTTCAAAATAAATCTCACAGCCTTCACCACCCGCAAGTGACATTGCATTATGAATCAATGTGAAGCTGAACTCACTTCACATCACTACGTCCTATAAATGGAAGGCACATTTAACATTTACTGACAAAACAATTTGATTTCACTGGAGTAATTTCATCAAAAGTTTAACATGAAATCAATGAAGGAAATGACCTCAGGATTGGAATTTTATTTAAGAAATTGTGCGAAGATATCAGACAGCTCAATTCATGTTGGGTCACAAGGAATGCTAGTTTATTTTATCCACAACAGAAATAAAATCCTAAATTTTGTTAATTATTGCTAAAACAACTCCTTCATAACTAATAAAAACAAATCACCCTAAGATAAATATAGCATATTATCAGCAGAAAGTTCAAGTAACTAAACTGACTCATTTCCTCTGGGGAAATTAATTTTTCATGTTGGAATCAGATAGCAGTAATGAGCTTATAGATGTACAGATGTTGATTAATAATTTAGACCAGGATGTACATGAGTGGCTTAGAAGATACAGGATAGGTTTATTGGAAACAGAACAGAAGTAAAACACTGCAGAAGGATAAAGAGTGGTGCTGTGCCCTGAACTCATATTTTGGAAAAAGCTGATCTGGTCTGCCACAATTGAAGTGACCTATGGTCTGTGGCCAGACCATGAGGAGCACCTCACTGGTAAGAAACACAATAAAAAGAGATGGAGAAGAAAAGCTTTCTGCTTGAATTCTGTTCCTGGTTCCATTCAGAGTACAAAGTGCACAAAGAACAGATATCATTTAGTTGATGTTGATATTTGCGTGTGCATTCATTGGTGACAACGGAACAGATACAAGGTTGATAACCTTTTTGGCGAAAGTTATTATTGTTGATAAGAAGCAACTAAGCCAAAAGTATTGATATGACAGGATGTATTGTAAAAACATTATTGATTAAAATAGATTCTTTAGGACTTCAGGAGTAAACATGCACTCAGTCTAAGAACATCATCTTTTATTTAAGAGTATCTTATTGCAGAAATTACATTGTGTCCAGTTCAAACTAACACTTTTTATCTTGATGCAATCAGTCCGTGCTGAACAAGTTAATGAGTAATTAATCTATGTGTTTTACAACTGGTTTACATTAATACTTTAGTCACTGCTAACATGCCCTGACCATCTGTTTTCTGCAGCGCTCCTGTATTTCCTTCTCATTGCAGAATGCATTTTGATTTGTGGTCCACAAAAAAAAGTTAATTTTCATTATGGTAACAGCTGGACCATACCACATGGACTAATATAGTATGGCACAGATGCAGGCCTCACAGCTCCAATAATCCATGCCAGTCTTTGTGGTCTACTTAAATTTCCTCCTATTTTGCCTCCTTTAAATCTATCGTTGTAATTATCTCTCCTTTCTTCATCCTTAAATGTTTGCCACTTGACGTCATTGATTCCAATGTCTTCAACCATTCCTGTGGGAGTGTGTTTCACACTTGCATCTATTTTTGGGAATAAAATGTTTCTTCTACATTCTCTATGCATTGAACATGGCATTCAATTGACCATGTGAGATTATGCATTTTGGCTGGAAGAATCGAAGAGCTGAATAGTATTTAAAAAGAGAAAGTCTGCAGAAAACAGCAGCATAAAGGGATCTGAGTGTTATACAAAATCACAAAATGTTCAGTGGGCTATAGGGAAGACAAATGGAATATTGGACTTTATTTCATAGTGAGCTCTTGCTAAGACTATACAAAACATTAGTCAGACCACAGCTAGATTATTATGACATTTTTGGTCACCTCATCTAAAGGAAATAAATGCTGGCATTGCAGGCTATCCAGAGAAAGTTCGATAGGTTGATCCTGGGTCTGGAGGGATTTTCTTATGAGGAGAAGATGAGTAGGTTGTGGTTGACCTGTTTGGAGTTTAGAAGAATGAGAGGAGACTGTGTTGAAATGTATAAGATTCTTAGAGAACTTGAAATGATAGATTTGAACAGGTTGTTTCCCTCTGTTGGAGAATCTAGGACCAAAGGGCATAGTATTAGGGGTCACACATTTAAGACAGGTATAAGGCAGAATTCCTTCTTTGAAAGGGTGGTGAATCAATGGAATTATTTACCAGGGAGTGCTGTAGAGGTTGGATCATTATGTATATTAAATGTTGAGATGGACAGATTTTTGATCAGTAAGGTAATCAAGGGTTATGGGGAAAAGGCAGGAAAGTGAAGTTGAAAATGATCAGATCAGCCATGATCTCATTGAATAACAACACGGACTTTATAGTCTGAATGGCCAATTTCTGCTCCAATGTCATATGGTCTTACGTCATTTCTTTTTTCTTGATATTAAAGAAAAGTTATTAACTTAAAAAGTAGCTCGACTAATTCATTGTTCACTGCTAACTCAGTTCCACTAATGGCAAGACTTCAGTATTGCCTTTTCTTAGAAATCCTAATGACTTATTTTTGTCAGACAGTCCCTTAGGGCTGTGATGAATTTTGGCATTGATGTATGCTTTATTAAGAAGAAGCTGCCAAGGGAAGAAAAATGATCCACGTTTTCCAGGATCAATTCAGACATATGAATTAGGAGCAGGCATTGACACACTGATCTAGTCAAACCTGCATTGCCATTCAACAAAACCACGGCTGATTTGATTACTCGATATTCAAACCGACCTCCAATAACCTTCCATCTCTTGCTTATTAATAATCTATCTATCTTAAAGCTTTTTAAAGACCCTGCTTTCATTGCCTTTTTAAGAAGAGAGTTCCAAGGGCGTTTGACCATATATGAGAATTATTTTTCCTCATCAGTGTTAAATTGGTGACCCCTTATTTTGAAAATGTAACCCTTAGGTCTAAATTTTCCATATTAGAGGAAACATCCTTTCCACATGCTTTCTCTCAAGACACCTCAGAGTCTTATATATTTCAAACAAGTCCTCTCTTACTCTTCTAATCTCCAACAGACATAAGTCTATCCTATCCACTTTTCCTCATATTATCTGCTTCTTCCAGGTATTAGTCTAGTAAACTTCACTGAGATGCTTTCAATGCATATGCATCTTTTCTTAAATAAGGAGCCTAATACTGTACACTATACTCCTGGTATGGTCTCACCAGTGCCCTGTATAACTGATTCATAAGCTCCCTACTTTTATATTCAAATCTCCTCACAATAACTTTATATAATTCTATTAGTCATTTGAATTAACCTGAGTAATACCGAAAAAGAGACATTTTGTCAAAGTCTTTTGTTCCGGCATTGTCAGGTCACTTTAAGGGAACAATCAACAGTTATCCTATACGGAAGAAGGGGGCAGATTGATTGACAAGTGGACTTTTAACTTTTCTGTAATTTTCTTTGTAGTCTCATTAGGCACTGTTCCTTACTTTCCAAATGTAACATAATGAATGCTCCTAATGTGTTGTTATTATTAGTTGTGAAATTGGGTTCTAAAGTGGACACAAAATGGATTTCAGTTTCCAATTCTTTAGAGGACAGAAAAGAGTTTTGAACATTGAGGATGCAAAAAAAAGTATTTCATGGAGTCATAAAGCATGGAAACAGACCCTTCGGTCCAAGTTGCCCATGCCAACCAGATTTCCCAAACTAAACGAGTGCCATTTGCCTGTGTCTTTAGATAAATCAATAGCAAGCCATGTGAGGAGATACCTGCTCAAATGAGCCTTACAACCTGCAGATGGACAGCAAAAAGAAGAAGGCTTGGAAGCAGGCTCGTTCAGACAGAAGCAGGTTCATTCAGATGGAAGGGACCTTCATTTTAATTCATTTGGGGGACATGGGCTTTTCTGGCTAGGTAAGCATCTGCTGCTCATTCCTAATTGATGTTGAGTTGCCTTCTTGAATCTCTGCTTTGGATGTAGATGGACCCACGATGCTGTTAGGAATATAGTTCCAGGATTTTAACTCAGTGACAAGATGGTGAGTGGTTTGGAAGGAGGTGGTAATGTTTCCATGTATCCACTGCCCTCGTCCTTCGAGATGGTAGTCATCATGGGTTTGGAATGTGCTGTCTAAGGAGCCTTGATGAATTTCTCTGCCCAACTCTCCAATCTGTCTGTATCCTGTTGCATTCTCTGACAGTCTCCTTCACTATCTGCTACGCCACCCACCTTTGTGTCATCTGCAAACTTGCTAATGAGACCACCTCTACTTTTCTCCAGATAATTTATGTACAGGGCATATGACAAACAGCAGTGGTCTCAGCACATTGAAGAAATAATGAGGGCTGTGAATAAAAGTGAGCTGGCACTGTGTTATACAGTACTAAATTGGTTAAACATGATTTCCCTTGAACAAAACTATGTTTACTCTGTCTGATTACCTTGAATGTTTCCAAAACACATGCTGTAATCTCTTTAATAACAGCTTCTAATATCTTCTCGGTGAAAGTGAGTACTGCAAGTGCTGGAGATTAGAGTCAAAATTAGAGTAGTGCTGGAAAAACACAGCCAATCAGGCAGCGTCCAAGGAGCAGGAAAATTGACTTTTCCGGCAAAACCCTTAATCAGGAATTACTCTACATTCCAGCTGACCTCCAATAATCTTTCATCCCTTGCTTATCAAGAATCTATCTGCCTTAAAACTTTTCCTGATAATACCAGGCATCCCCTCTCCTTCCCACCCACCCCCCACCGGAGTCCCTGGACCGCCATATACAACCCTTGTGACTACATAAATTCCATAATCAATACTGACAACAGATTAATGCCTGTATAATTTCGAAAGGGCTGCCATGTCTTATAAATTGCTTTGTTCCATGGTGCAACATACTTGTCAGTTTATCCTGAGGGACAGACTCTATCACAAATCTGTGCCACCCTGCAAGAGTGAAGGCTTTCTGATATCCAATTCATTAGGATGTTTTTCCTAGCACAGTGCGTAAGAATGTTGAATAACCTCTTCCCGTGCTCACCCAAAGAAGGAAGATTCAGTAGCTCCAAAAGGAGGGACACCGATCCTCCCTAACTTCCATTCCCAGGATCCTCTCCAGCTCATTCACTATGGCCCCCAATATCCTTGTAACAGGACCAAAAGCATTGTGTAAGTGTGCCAATACTGTTTTTACATTTGGGACATTTCAGGGAAGATCTTTTCTTAAACTTTGCTAACCTCTCTGGCGCCATATGGGTCCTGTGGAGAATCTTCAATTGCATTGCTTTACACTATTGCATATTGAAATTTTCTTTACATTCCCCCATACATCGTCCCACCTTTGCAATGATATTTCTTCTCTAACTCCTGATTCCAAATCTCATGGAGTCTCTCCATATCACCCAGGGATTCCCTCTCTGCAGATGTTATATGATACTAACTGAGAGAGCACCCCCACATTGGAGCACTCTTCGTTCTATATCCAACTTGTAGGACTGGGTCAAGAGTGTGGTCTTCTCCTGTATGTAATCCCAAACCTGGAAATATCGGAAAAGGTCCCTATTAGGGATTTCGTATTCCTGACCGAGTTGGCTGAAAGACATCAAGACCACTCCCTCAAATAGATCTCCCAGACAGGAGATTCCTTTAACTTCCCAGGCTCTAAAGCCGGTGTCCACTGACCCGATCTAAATCCTGGGGCTCCCACTTATGGAGTGAATGCCAATGTCTTAAGTAAATTGCCCTCACCCTGCCGCGTTATCCTCCATGCTTTTACCATATTTATGATAATTGGATTTTCACAGTGCTCAACTACCGATCTCATCTTATCTATGAACAGCAAGTTTATGAGGGGACATCCTGCCTGCAAAGCCTCTATATCAAGCCACATTGACTTCGCGTCATTACTAACCCATTCGCCGACATATGACAATTTGATATTTCCTCAAATGTAGAATATCCACTCCCCCCCCAACCAGTTTCTTGCAGAAATTGCAACTTGGTAAGTTTGATGAAGGAGCGAATACAGCACAAAGTAAATGATCCGAGCCATTCGGCAAACCTCCGCAATACCCGTTTGGGTAATAACAACGGGCGCATCCTCATAGGATATAACAACCGAGGAAGAACATTCATTTTAATCAAGCCTATATAGCCTAGCCAAAATATGGGTAGTCACTCCCATCGCTGCAAGTCCTGCTTTATCCTTTCAAACAGTTGCACAAAGTTCGCAACGTACAGCTGCCGGAAGCGAGGGGTAATAAAAATTCCCAGGTAGAGAAAACCTTTCTGTGACCATCTAAAAGGAAACTCCATCCTCCAGTTTCGGTAAATTTACCAACCCACCCCACCTCACGGTCATGACTTCCGATTTTGTGAAATTTATTTTGTATCCCGAAAAGCTTCTGAATACTTCAATTTTTTGTCTCAGCCGGGGTATGGACTTTTTGGGGTTAGCCAAAATCAAATGGACATCGTCCGCATGGAGAGTGATTTTCTGCTCCCTAACTCCCACCTTCGGTGCCATTATTTCAAGGTCCTTTCAGGTAGTCTCTGCCAGTGGTTCAAGTACCAAGGTAAACAATAGTGGCAACAGGGGATAGCCCTGCCAGCTGCCCCTCTCAACATCAAAATTGCTTGATTTAACCCCATTCATGATAACTGCTGCCTTAGGGTCTTTATATAACACTGCCACCCACTTCGCGAAGGCCCCTCCCAGACCAAAACGATCTAGAACAGCAAAGAGATATGACTATTCCACCCAATCAAAAGCCTTTTCGGCTTCCAGGGAGACTAGCAAACCCAGAGTCATTCTCTGCTGACACATTTGCATTATATTCAACACCCGCCTAATATTATTGGAGGAGTTGTGGCCCTTGATAAAACTCGTCTGGTCCTCCTTTATAATAACGTGCAGCACCTTCTCCAGCCTCAGAGCCAACACCTTTGATAGAATTTTAAAATCCACATTCAACAACGAGATGGGTCTATATGATGAACAATCCTCGGGGTCTTTCCCTTTCTTTAAGATAAGGGAGATATTAGCCTCCCTAAGAGAGGGCGGAAGGCAGCCCTGGCTATACGAATGACTATACATCCCCAGCAGTAGTTCAGTTAACATGTGCATAAACTCCTTGTAAAATTCAGTCAGGAATCTGTCTGGACCAGGTGCTTCACCACCTTGAAGCTGCCTTACCGCCTCCTGCACCTCCTGTACTGTCAGAGGTGCATTTAAAAGGGAGGCCTGATCTGTGTTTATACTGGGGAGGTCCAAGTTTTCAAAGAAGGATTCCATTCTCTCATCTCCATCCCCACAGCCCTCTGACTGGTATAACTCTGCATAGAACTCTCCGAATCTGGCACTGATCTTCCTCAGTTCATGAGCAACATTACCAATTCTCTCCCTGATAGACACAATGTTCTGTGGAGCATTTTCTTCCTTACTCGATAAGCCAGGTAGATACCTGGCTTAACCCCAAATTCAAACAGCCTTTGCTTTGCAAAGGAGACCCCTCTCTTCGCCACTTGCGTGAGCGCTGAGCCCAGAGAGCTGTGACCCGTTGTAACCTGACCATGGAAGGTCTGGTATAATATGCCGATATGCCGAGGCCTTCAGCCAGGCCTCGAACATCTGCTGCTGCTCTCCTTTCTGCCTTCTCGTTGCTGAGTATGAAATAATCATATCCGTTAAGAATGCTTTTGTAGTCTCCCAGAACACTGATGGACTAATGGCCATACCCTGATTTATATCCCAAAAAGCCTTGACCTCCCTTGTGATATGCTGAATAAAGTTGTCATCTTTCAACAGAAACAGAACCATGCGCCATTGCTGTGTGCTTACTCCACTACCTTTGGTCTTAACATCCAAATATACTGCCACATGGTCCAAAATAGTTATGCTCCCAATTCTGCAGGCTAACACCAAGTCCAAACAAACTGATGGAACAAAGAACATATCAATTCTTGTGCGGCACTTGTGCGGGTTGGAATAAAAGGTGAAGTCCCTCCCATTCGGGTGGAGGCACCTCCACACATCCACTAAGCCCAGCTCCTCACACAAGTCCACTAACTGTCTAGTCTGCAGAGGTGTACCTGACCGACCCCTTGGCATCCTGTCTACCCCAGGGTCCATGAGACAATTAAAGTCCCTCCTATTATCGTATGGTGCACCCCAAGAGCCAGTAATTTAGAGACTGCATCAACTAAAAATTTGAGAGGGTGCTCCAGGGGACAGTAAACATTCAGGATGCCATACTCTTCTCCGTGTATCAGCGCCTTGATAATGATAAACCACCCATACTCATGCTTGATTTGACCTATCACTTGAAATGGGAGGTTCTTTTGTACCAGTATGGCCACTCTTCTGTTTTTGGAGTTAAAGGAGGAAAAGAATACCCTATCGTATCCCCCCTTCAGATGTCCCCTATCAGTGAAATGTGTCTCTTGCAACAGCGCAATGTCAACCCTTTCTTCCCTCAGATTTGAGAGCACCTTTTTCCTTTTAATGGGGGAATGGCTCCCCTTTATATTCCAGGTGCGCCACCTGAACAGATCGTTAGCCATGACCACACACTACAGCCCGCGGTCCCCCGAGAGGAAGAATCCCATTCAGTGTGCGATGAGTGGAGAAAAAAACAGACTTTATCAAATCTAAAGAGTATCCCTGCCAACACTACCACAACCACTATAACTAAAAACTAATCTCTACTCCCAACTTAAACAATAGACACAAAAGGCAAAATTCCTGGAGATCCCCCCTTGCCCACAGGGGGCATTCACTGCCAACCTCACAACCATCCGAACACCTTCCAGTTAAGGCCGTGCCCCAAACCCAAGCAATGGGGAGAAAAACATATCATTTACACTCCTACAAGTTAACAATAGATGCCCACCCCTCCCCCTCCTCATCTCAACCCCACACATCTTTATGTCAAAGGAGTAACCACCCTTCACCCAGCAAAACAGAAGAATAAAATAACTAATAACCTCCAAACCTATATAAAATGAAATACGTTGGATTTTACCCCAAAGCAATACCAAGCCTATAAAGTCCGAGACCCCAAAAGGGAGAAGAACAAAGAGATGGAAGATATAAAAAATGTTATATTATGCCATATGCCTCTTTTCCTCCTTCCTCCTTGACCAAAGTCTATCATTTCACCGAGTTCAAAAAGTCTTTTACTTTTTCTGCCAAGTTCTCTCATAATTGAAAAGTAGCACTACCGGGTACCTCAGAGAGTATTGAATGTTTAAAACTCTTAATTCTTTCTTTACATAATCAAAGATCTTCCTTTTCTTAACTATGACCCCAGAAAAATCATTAAAAAGCATTATTTTTTAGCCTTTTTAAGCCAAAGCCTGTGGATCTCTTCCTAGTTTTCTGGCTGTTTCTATTATTAAATGCTTTTCCTTGTAATGCTGGAATTGCACTAGGACTGGGCGGGGATGCTGGGCCAGCCCAGACCTGAGCATTGCGATCTGGTGGAACTGCTCCACACTCACCCGGCCCAACTCGATCTCCAGGCCCAGCAACTCCAGAAGCCAGTTCTCGAGGAAACCAGCGAGGTTTTCACTTTCTTCACGCTCAGGTAAGCCTAAGATCCGCAGATATTTTTACTGACCTCGACTTTCAAGGTTGTCTACTTAGTCCTGCAGAGCCCGAACCTGCTGTTTGTACCCGCCCCTCAGAACTCTCCGTCATGGCTTCTGAGGCCGTGATCCTCTGCTCCACAGCCTCCACGCGCTGATCCAAGGCCCGGTTCTCCCGCTCATGCTTTGTCAGCATGGCAGTAATTGGTTCCAGCGCTCCCTCAATTTTATCACAGAGTTTTGCTGTCTCTGTTGCTCCAGTGAACTCAGAGGCACCGCCATGGGAGTCGAAGTAACGCTGCGGGTGTGCCTCACATAGTAGGGGAGTGCCCTGCCTGCTGCACTCCCCTAGCTCCCTTTCCCTTAGATGTCTTCATATCAGCTCCAGATCTTCCAAATCCTAATTTAAAGGGGCTCTAGGCTCTACCTACTTTGTTCTGCAAGCTTCTTCAGGGGTGACTAATGGTGGTGGGGGGGTGTGGGATGTAGAAGCCCACCTTGCCTGGTATATGGCACAGAGCCCAACAAATTTTCAAAATTAGGTTGAATCAGTAGCAAAAGCCTTGTTCAATCATTGCCAACTGGTTGTTACAGTAGTAACCACATTAGCAAGACTTCCACACTGGGATGTCCCACCTCCATAGCTAGTTGATGCAAGAAAGTACTAGGATGTAGTTGGGCTTCAGGTGGTTAATTGGTGACGCAGTTCTGTTTTTCTAAATTCACACACAGAATCTAAGCTGCCAGTCAAACAGGATGTTTCATTTGAACAGAAACATGGCAATCTAATCAGGGACGGATGCCCCTCCTTTCGACAAGGATCCTTTGAATGAATTATACTGTGTGAGCAATATTTAAGTTAGAAATCATTGCTTATATTCACTGCATGGGCAAGCTCATAAGTTCCATTAACCCATAAAGGTGGGATATATGAACAGGGTTTCTATTTTGTTTCTTAAAATAACATGGTAGTCAAAGCCAAACATACCAGGAAATCGAAAATACCGGTAAAGGATTTTAATTCCCTGCTTGCATTTCCTCAGTTTGTGCTACATCTGCAGACCAGTCTTAAACATGAACTTTATTTTATAACATTAGTCTTCATTTACATTGCATTGTTTTACTAACAATAAAACTAAAATTGTTATTACAAATGTCATTGTTCAGCAATGTAGTAATATAGAATTTAGGATTTCTCTCATCTTAAATTTTGACTCACAATAAAAATGATGGCCAATGAATTGAATTTCTGTAAATTCAAGACTAGAAAGTATGTTCTGTGTGTAGAAAGAAATTACAACGGCGATGATACTTTAAAAGTACTTCATTGGTTGTAAAGCATTTTGGGACATGTTGATATTATGAAAGGAGTTATGTAAATACAAATCCTTGACTTCCAAATAGGGAATTATCCATAATAATATAAGATATAAGACCTTAAGCAAAAAAGAACAGAATTAGGCCCTCGAGCCTGCTCAACAACAGTGCCTGCTCCCTCAGTGCTGACTTTCCGATGGTGTGGTACTTCCTCAACGCTGAACTTCCGATAGTGTGCTATCCCTCAGCGCTAACCCTCCGACAGGGCCTGCTCCCTCAGTATTGACCCTCTGGCGGTGCCCACTCCCTCAGCGCTGACCCTCCAATGGTGTGGCACTCCCTCAATGCTGACCCTCCGATGGTGTGGCCCCTCAGCGCTAACCTGACATAGCCCTCCTTACTTACATCCAGAAGTCCTGCACCAGGTAACTCATCTCATGACTCCCTGTTCACCATCTGCATTGAGTATAGGATTTGGAAGGAGAAAGTGAGGTCTGCAGATGCTGGAGATCAGAGATGGAAATGTGTTGCTGGAAAAGAGCAGCAGGTCAGGCAGCATCTAGGGAACAGGAGAATCGACGTTTCGGGCATTAGCCCTTCTTCAGGAATTAGCCCTGAAGAAGGGCTAATGCCCGAAACGTCGATTCTCCTGTTCCCTAGATGCTGCCTGACCTGCTGCGCTTTTCCAGCAACACATTTCCATATAGGATTTGGAAGGTGATGTTGCAGCCGTAAATGATATTGGTTAAGCTGCTTTTGGAATACTGTGTTCAATTCTGGTCTCCTGGCTACGGGAGAGATGTGAAACTTGAAAGTGTTTCAGTGCTGACCTTCTGACAGTGTGGCGCTCCCTCAGACTCTCTGACAGTGCCCATTCCCTCAGTGCTGACCCACCAACGGTGCCCTCTCCCTCAGCGCTGACCCTCCGATGGTGCCCACTCCCTCAGACCCTCCAACAGTGCAGTGGTCCCTCTCTCTGTCCTGACATAGTCCACCTTACTAACATCCTGGAGTCCTGCACCACGTAACTCACCTCATTACTCCCTGTTCGCCATCTGCATTGACCATAGGAGCTAGGACGCCATGTTGTGGCTGTCCAGGATGTTGGTTAGGCTGCTTTTGGAATATTGTATTAAATTCTGGTCTCCCTGGTGCAGGAAAGATGTTGTGAAACTTGTAAGTGTTCAGCAAAGAATAACAAGGATGTTGCCAATTTGGAGAGTTTGAGCTTTGGGAAGAGGCTGAATAGGCGGGACTTTTTTTCCCTGGAATGTTGAAGGCTGAGGGGTGATCTTATTGAAGTTTATAAAATCATGAGGGGCAAGGATTCCATGAATAATTGTTATTTTCCCCAAGCTGAGGGAGACCAAAGTTAGAGGGCATGGGTTTAAGGCGAAAGGGAAAAAACATAAAAGGGACCTACGCAGCAACTTTTTCATGCAGAGGGTAGTGCGTGTATGAAATGAACTGCCAGAGGAAGTAGTGGAAGATTGCACAATTACAACATCGAAAAAGCATCTGAATGAGTATCTGAATACAAAGGATTTAGAGAGATATGGGCCAAATACTAGGATATCTGGTCGGCATGGAAAAGTTGGATCGAAGGGTCTGTTTCCGTACTGTGCATCTCTATGATTCTGACTCTAATCCAACATTCTTCATGTTCACTCCCCTGCCTTTACCCAGTAAGGTCATGAATCTATCTAACTAAACCTTAAATATATACAAGAACTCTGTCCAAACAACTCTCTATGGCAAGGAGATCCAAAGACTCAACTCAGAAAAGTTCCTCCTTATCTCAGTCTTAAATTGGTACCTCTCTATTTTGAGATTATGACCCCTGGCCCTAGGCTTCCCAATAAGGGGAAACATCCTCGAAGCATTTACATGTCAAGCCTCTTAAAAGTCCCATATGTTTCAATAAGATCACCCCTCGTTCTTCTAAACTCCAGTGAATAAAGTTCCAACGTGTTTGGTCTTTGCTCACAATCCCTCCACACCGGGAATCATTCTAGTGAAACTTCTCTGAACTGCCTGCAATGAAATGCTATCTTTCTTCAAGGGGACCAAAACTGCACAGTACTCAAGATAGGGTCTCACCAGAACCTTATACAGTTTCAATAAGATTTCCCTCCTCTTTTATTCCAAACCCCTTGAATGGAGGGCTAACATTTCATTAGCCTTCCTGATTACCTGCTGGACCTGTGTGCTAACATTGTGTTTTGTGCGCAAGTACCTCTAAGTCCTTGTGTTACAGCTTTCTGCACTTTTGTTTCCATTTAAATAATACTATTCTTTTGTTCTCCCTTTCAAAATAAACAACTCCACGTTTTCCCTCATTATCCTCCATTTACCAACTCTTTGCCCTCTCACTTCATCTATCTGTGTCTCTGTAAAATGTTCATATCACTCTCACACCTTGCCTTCCAACCTATTTTAATGTCTTACAAATTTGACTATAGTACATTCACCTCCTTCCTCCAAGGCATTAATATCTATTGTAAACAGTTGTTGTCCCAGCATCGATCCCTGTGGATGGTCACGGGTTGCCACACTGAAAAAGAACCCCTTATCCCCATTCACTGTTTCTTGCCCATGAGCCGATTCTCTGCCCATGCCAATGTACTACTGTTATGGACTAGGCCAGACCACTCAAAACATTCTTAAGCAGGTAGCCCCAGACCATAACTTTGCAATTTGTTTTGGTAAGTGTATAGTGAAAATTACCCAGAGTAAGATAGCTAGGTTGACTACTAAAGTTTAAAACAGACAAAAATGTATTCACAAAATTACACAATGAAACACAAAGAACAGATAAAGAACCCCTACAGAACTCAACCTATCCAACTCAACTTAATTATGCTGTTCCGACTATACGCAATAGTCCCAATAAGCAAACTCCTTTTAAAAACCAGTATAAATGGAACACATGCTTACAGGTTGAAGTTGAAGGGCAGAAAAGAGAGAGAGTTTCCACACAGTTCCCTGTTGAACTTCCCAGATCAAGACTGAACTAAAACTGCTCAGCTCAGCTAAAGAGCTCACCACTCCCCTTTCATTTTACAGGTCACTTCTAAAACATGATCACTTTGGTCTGAAGTCTCATCTGTTTATATATAAACAAACAGCCTCTTAAAATCATTTTCATCTAGGTAGGTATGTAGAGAAGACGTGTTGGAAATCCTGGAAAAGGTGAAAATAGATAAGTCCCCTGGGCCTGATGGCATTTATCCTAGGATTCTCTGGGAAGCAAGGGAGGAGATTGCAGAGCCATTGGCCTTGATTTTTATGTCCTCTTTGTCTACAGGAGTAGTGCCAGAAGACTGGAGGATAGCAAATGTGGTTCCCTTGTTCAAAAAGGGGAGTAGGGATAACCCTAGTAACTATAGGCCGGTGAGTCTCACTTCTGTTGTGGGCAAAGTCTTAGAGAGAATTGTAAGGGATAGGATTTATGCACATCTGGATAAGAATAATGTGATCAAGGATAGTCAGCATGGTTTTGTGAAGGGCAAGTCGTGCCTCACAAACCTGATTGAATTCTTTGAAAAGGTGACGAAGGAGGTTGATGAGGGGAAAGCGGTAGATGTGGTATATATGGATTTTAGTAAGGCGTTTGAAAAGGTTCCCCATGGTAGGCTACTGCAGAAAATACGGAGATATGGCATTGAGGATGAGTTGGAGGTTTGGATTAGGAATTGGCTGGATGGAAGAAGACAGAGGGTAGTAGTTGATGGCAAAGTTTCTTCATGGAGTGCCGTCACTAGCGGTGTTCCGCAAGGATCTGTTTTGGGACCATTGCTGTTTGTCATTTTTATAAATGACCTGGAAGAGGGGTTAGAAAGGTTGGGTGAGCAAGTTTGCGGATGACACAAAAGTCGGAGGAGTTGTTGACAGTGAGGAAGCATGTGGCAGGTTACAGCAGGATAAAGAGAAGCTGCAGAGCTGGGCAGAAAGGTGGCAAATGGAATACAATGTAGCTAAGTGTGAGGTGATTCACTTTGGGAAAAATAACAAAAAGATGGGGTACTGGGCTAATGGTCGGAGACGTGGTAGTGTGGATGAGCAGAGGGATCTTGGTGTCCATGTACACAGATCTCTGAAAGTTGCCACCCAGGTAAATAGTGCGGTGAGGAAGGCATATGGCGTACTGGCTTTTATAGGTAGAGGAATTGAGTTCCGGAACTTAATTATGCTGTTCCGACTATACGCAATAGTCCCACTAAGCAAACTCCTTTTAAAAACCAGTATAAATGGAACACATGCTTACAGGTTGAAGTTGAAGGGCAGAAAAGAGAGAGAGTTTCCACACAGTTCCCTGTTGAACTTCCCAGATCAAGACTGAACTAAAACTGCTCAGCTCAGCTAAAGAGCTCACCACTCCCCTTTCATTATACAGGTCACTTCTAAAACATGATCACTTTGGTCTGAAGTCTCATCTGTTTATATATAAACAAACAGCCTCTTAAAATCATTTTCATCTCTGTAGACTGATTGGAGCCCAGCCCTGTTTATTGCCCCTCTGAAAAAAACAATAAAGGACAGAATCACCTTGAGCAAAGAAACAACTTTTAGCAAAAACGGGCTAGCGTTGTGACACTACCTTCAAATCCATGGGCTCTTATCGCTTAACCTTGAGGTATTTTGTGTTTCCCTTTATTTAAGTTAAATACTGTTGTTTCTAACCCAGCTTCCTTATTCTCAAACTGAATATTAAAATCTATCATGTTATGATCACTACTTCCTGGGAAATCTTTTATTTGGAGGTCATTTGTTAAACCTGCCTCATGACTCATGGTTGGCTCCATCTCAAATTGCCCAGGGAAACTATCTCTAATGCACTCTATGAATTTGTCATAGCTACCTTTTCCAATTTGATTAACCCAATCAACATGAAGATCAAAATCACCCATAATTATTGCTGTACTCTTTTTACATGTCGCTATTATTTGTTGATTTCTAGCCTTTCCCACTTCTACCAATATTTTATTTCCCTTGCTCTTTTCTACCCCCATCAGAGCTTGCATCACCTTTCACAACTATATTCATTTAATTTCTTATTAACAATGCTACCCCAATGTTTTCCATCCTTCCTGGCTCTAAAAGGTCAATATCCCTGAATACTAAGTTACCAGTTTTGATCTCCTTGGAACCATGGTTCTGTAAAGGCCACAAAATCCTGTTCGTTTATCTTAGTTTCTGCCATCAGTTCATTTATCTTATTCAGTGCACTAAGACACAAAGTCTATAAGGTTGTTCTATTGTCCAATTACCCTATACTTTTATGGTTTCACGGTACAATGTGACATTCAAATATTCTGTCCCTTCCTTTTATTGTCTGGTAACAATCACCTTAATCAGTCACCTGAAACCCTTCCTTTTCCTTTACCTTTGATTTTATAATTTTACATGCAACTGAATCCATCCCCCACTACTTTGGTTACAGCCCTAACTACAAC
Organism: Chiloscyllium plagiosum; assembly: GCF_004010195.1. Classification (NCBI taxonomy): domain Eukaryota; kingdom Metazoa; phylum Chordata; class Chondrichthyes; order Orectolobiformes; family Hemiscylliidae; genus Chiloscyllium; species Chiloscyllium plagiosum. The sequence continues at coordinate 28,240,679 of NC_057735.1, forward strand.
CCATGTTAAGTGATTCATCAGGAGTCTGATCCCAGCATGAATCAGGTGGAGCCCATCCCAATGGAACGACTGCCCAGTACCAAGGTCCCAAGAATTTCATTTGGGACACCACCCACACCCTCCACCTCCTCCATGATTTTCGCTTCCCTGGTCCCCAACGCCTTATCTTCACCATGGACATACAGTCCCTATACACCTCCATCCCCCATCACGAAGGCCTCAAAGCCCTCTGCTTCTTCCTTCCCGTCGAACCAACCAGTACCCTTCCACTGACACCCTCCTTCGAATGACTGAACTGGTCCTCACTCTGAACAACTTCTCTTTCCAATCCTCCCACTTCCTCCAAACCAAAGGAGTAGCCATGGGCACCCGCATGGGCCCCAGCTATGCCTGCCTCTTCGTTGGATATGTGGAACAGTCCATCTTCCGCAGCTACACTGGCACTACACCCCA